>NC_134487.1:111450905-111750905 GCF_040206685.1 Ascaphus truei
AACATGCAATGGCTACCTAAATTACCTACCAAATACACACAAATACTTTGTTAACCAGCTAAGTGAATGTTGCCTACTGTAAACATTTCAACTGTGTCATGTTGGACCATTACTGAACAGATGATTAATACATAAATATTATTTACATTATGCGTTCATTCAGACTGTGAACATTTCCAAACCTTCACGTGTACAAGGACATACTTGAATGTTTGGAAACAACAGGTCTTGATCATACATACAATATTCATTACATAATCTAAATTAAACATCACAAGCCAAAATACAGATTTACTTAATGTGAAAATTTAATGTTTTTTCCCCTTTTGAGACCGAGTCACAGGCCTGCTTGTTGTCTGTTGCTTTTGCCTTTCACCTTTGGCAACGACTTTAATGAAAACTGAACCAGTTTCACTGGCCTGTTGCACTTCAGGGGCAGGGGGATTGGCCAGTGACATTTCAGGGGCACGGGGATTGGCCAGTGACACTTCAGGGGCAGGGGGATTGGCCAGTGACACTTCAGGGGCAGGGGGATTGGCCAGTGACACTTCAGGGGCAGGGGTTGTGGCCAGATGCAGTTGTGAACCAGTTGGTACACAGTGTACAACTGATGTTTGCTCCGTTTCGTGTTTTTGTTTTTTACTTTGTTTCCAAAAACTGGTTAGTAGTAATTGTTTGTGTAACTTTCTTTTTGGTGCCTCCTTTGTAGGTGTCAGTTCCTGATTGTCAACAGATGGCAGCAGTTGGATGTTGAGAGGGACATGCACACAACTTGCAGCTAATGTACCGGTACCATCCCGAAGTGGGGATTGAAGATCAGATGGCTGGGATGAAAAACTAGCAGCATTTAATGATCCATCCTCTGATGGGGTAAAGTTGAATTATTGTGCTGTTGCAGTCCTTCTCAAGTGATTAGCTTGGCTTAGCTGAACAACTACTGCTTCTAATGTGTTGTTTAATTTTTCTATTTTTTTAGGAACTTGGATGAAGATTCTCTGGAGATGTGACAATAGTGATATCGCCCTTTCCTGATGAGCTATCATTATTTCCTGCTGTGATATCATCCTTTCGTGCACTGACATCATATCTGAATGGCGACAATTTTCTGCTGCAACAATTCTTTCTTCAGAAGCTGCTATTGCTGAGTATGTGTTACTTGCAGGAGGAATTGACTGTGTTACTCTTTGACTGGGAACATGTTCATGCTCACTTGATTGAATTTCTGTATCTTTGGCAACATCAGGTTCTAAAAATAAATGAAAACATGATGAAATGGCATGCTAATGTCTGCTGGTTTACTATATAATGATAGTTGTTATCACAGTGTAACACCTAACATATTTACATACGTTTTATGTCGTCACATTAAAATGTACCTTGACTTAAGAAATATGTTTGGACTCAGTGTGAAATAAGAATGAATGAAAGGTTGTTCAAACCTCACAACTCCTAGATGATAGTTTACATCACACACAATACATGTTCTCTTTATAAACTTCATTTTCAGTGACAATAAGTGATCTGATTTACATTAGATGTCAAAGGCATTTAACATAACAACATAACGTATATAAATGAACATATTAGATGGCCTGCACCTTATACACTCATCTTCCAGGTGCGATGAGCTGGATGTCCCAGGTGAAGAGACTCCTGACCTCCAGGAGCAACTATATCGAACAGTAACATAAGTTGTTAATTGACATGTGTACATAATGAACATTGATTTTGTGTATCTTGAGTATTTATGGCTAACTAACATCATCAATTCATGAAATGAAAAGATGTGTCTGTCAAACTGAACACTCTCCATTGTAATAACAATGTACATGACAGTGTACTTGGGACTTTTTTGTTCACTACCATACGACATACAATGTTTATGCAGTAATGGTTGAAAAAATAATTGTTCTATTGGACATACACTGCATATGTTGTGCAGTAATATAACAATAATAATGTACATTACTACCATGACACCAACGTTGACTATGATTATCATTAAGTACGTAATAGTGGACATGTTCTTGTTTTTTGTTCCGGATATGTGTGCTACATTATTAGAAGCTGCTGCAGGGCTCAATGTGGATGCCACTCCACAACACATGCAGTGTGTCGCTCACAGATGCTACTGGTGTGATAATGTGGTATTGATAGAAGTTTCAAAATATATATGAGTGAACGAATGTGTTATGTACGTTTTGATACATAGTGGTTTGGTGGGTGAAATTGTACATAGAGTTACCATTTCCAATGAATGTGATTAACTTATGTTTAGCTTGCCAGGTTTTAAGAACTGTAGTCCCTCCCCCAAAAGGTCACATCACCCTGACCTTTCAATTAATTCAAGCAGCAGAAAATGGTGTCAACAAAGTTGACCGTAACATGACCCTGTTATCTGGCTGTGTGCAAAACCCCACCCCCTGTGTTCACGTGTATGCTGTGATGACATATTAATTGCAGCTGCTTTAACACATTGGTAGATGAGTGAAATACAGGCATACCCCACATTAACGTACGTAATGGGACCGGAGCATGTATGTAAAGCGAAAATGTACTTAAAGTGAAGCACTACCTTTTTCCCACTTATTGATGCATGTACTGTACTGCAATCGTCATATATGTGCATAACTGATGTTAATAAGGCATTTGTAACAGGCTCTATAGTCTCCCCACTTGCGCACAGCTTCGGTACAGGTAGGGAGCCGGTATTGCTGTTCAGGACGTGCTGACTGGCGCATGCGTGAGCTGCCGTTTGCCTATTGAGCGAGATGTACTTACTCGCGAGTGTACTTAAAGTGAGTGTACTTAAACCGGGGTATGCCTGTACTAGTCTGAAGTGTGCTACCTATGAACACAATTACATAACATATGCAACCTGTCCCTAATTATGCTCTCTGTATATGACATGAAGCAAAGTAGGACCTTCTATTAAACATAAGCAAATGTGTTAGTGCAAGTGATGTTTGTTGGCCGTAGAACGCAATATGTTCGATGCATGATTTGAAGAGGCAGTAATGTCGTGTTTGTAGGTGTTACATAAATTACCTATCAATTTAAAATATATATATGTATGTACTGCAGCAGTACATATTAATGTTTGCTCATTTGCATGGCTTAGACAGGTGTGCAACCCTGTCGTTCCCCATCATCGGCCAGCATACAGCGCTTCCACTGCAGCAAAGGATTGTGGGCAATGACATGCAAATGAGCAGTCAGTGCCACGATATATATTAATTAGTGCTTTTAGTAGGACACCGAAATATAAATATATATTGATAGATAGATAGAGAGAGAGAGACATATAAACATATATATATGTAGGTATGCTTATATTGGGAAGAAAGTATAAGTAGCAGCGGAAATATACAAAAGAACTGTAACGTACGACACGCCTAGTACAGTAACATTTGTCACCTGGTGGAAATTCAGACGAATAAATTCCGATGTCTCTGTCACCGGCCAAACCCTCCACGACGACGGGATTAATTTTTTGTCGCAGCTGCTCCTCCAATGGTGTTAAGAGGAGACATTGTGCTGGCTGCCCACCTCCAGTGCCAGAAGCATGCAAGCGTTGTGCTTGTAATTTTTTTTTTAAGTTTGCCCTGATATCGTCAAATCTCTTGCGACAATTATTCCGGTCCCTGACATGATTCCCACACGCATTCACAGCAATTATTATTTGATTCCACATTTCTTTTTTGCATGCTGAACTTCTCCGCACTTGAAAAACATGCAAAATATATGACGTTCATTCTTAATAATAAAACGATACATTTCCTAAACTGCTAGCTGTTCCAAGAGATACTGCACCGACACACTTTATTCGAGCAAATACCCAGTATGTACCTGGCAGATACCTGGAATGCGCCGCTCCTCACCTCTGACAAGCCCCGTTGCGTTTGCCTTCCCAGCCTGGGTTCATGCCTGGCTGACGGGCGGCTGATCTGTTAAATGATAATGATTAGGATTTAATAGGCTGCAATGCTTCGCGTGTCTACCAGATGGCATAAATTCATGAATTGTAATGCAGTATATATATATATACTGTGCAGTATTGCAGCCAGCGGGAATAAAATGCTTCAATCCCTGCCTGGAAAATACCTCAATGCACTCGGGCAGAAAACAGTCACAAACCTCAATACACCCGGGTATACCCGAATTCGTGGGACTAGCCGAGCTCGAATAAAGTGTGTCGCCAGTGTACCAAACATGCTGGTTTAGGTGTCATATGTGTAGCACATGAGCATTTACTTGTAAACATAGACATGTAAAGAAGCTTGCATTAATATTGTATGAAGTTTGCACAAATTGAACAACTGAGTGTTCTTGTCGTTGTAAAGCTTGATTAAAATATGTGTTTGAAAAGTAAGTTACATTGATAGATATTATGGACCAATATTTTGATATCAAGACACCTCACATGACCTAGGATAATATGTATTTGAAGAATGAATGCAAAGGTAGACTTACCTACTAAATGGCCATACAGACAGTCATAGTGCTCCAGAATCCCTGTGACAAGAGCTGTGTTTTCGTTGTCATTGAAGCGAGGATTACGTTGCTGCTCCACGCGTTTCTTCCAAACACGTTTAGCCACAGAACTTGGCTGCTATTGACTGGACTCTCCTTCTTCCAATGGAAGAGACACCAAAAGCGGGCCACCAGAAAGCACACCACCACCAGACACACCAGCAGCAACAGAGCCACCAGCAGCACTCGCACTCCCAGCAACAGCACTCGCACTCCCATCAACAGCACTCGCACTCACAGCAACAGCACTCGCACTCCCAGCAACATCACTCCCCTGAACCATACGTTCACTCCGACACGTACTCGCACGACTAGCAGTACCACTGACACCAGCATCACTCTTCCCACGCCTTGCGGCCATACCTCTAGCACTCACAAAAAACAGAAAACAAATGTAAAGCCAATCGCAATGAACACTAACAAATATAAAACAAGACAAAGATGTACACAAAACAAACACAGGACAAACGTCTCACAATACACAACAAATCTCTCAGTCAATATGTACTTATTAAATCGGCCAGCTCTGTGTGTCTCTCTCTCTCTGTCACTCCCAACAACACAGAGAATGAATAACAGTACACGGTGCCTTTAAATAGGCCGCTCCATCCAATACATTGTTGCTTCGGCAGATTCAGCAAGAATTTTAATTGGCGAACCTAACAGCACCCCGCCATGCACGCCGATACACCTGTGTGTGATCGGCAAATCATCGTGAGAGTGGGCGGAAATTTTTTCGTCTTGATTCGGAAGACATTCGGCACTTACTGCATACGGAGAGGGAAAATCGCCAAAATAATTCCAAATCGGTAAGCTTGGCGAATGCACATTTTCGGCACTTACTGCATCGAGCCCTTAGTATCTTTTGACACATGAACTTCATGACAAATTATCAGATGCATCAGTTGATGTGTTTCCACCATTAATATGTTCCATAATATCACTGATCTGGGTCTGGATTTAAATAACTCCAGCTTTTGGAAGTTCTTAAATATCGTTATTCCCAAGTTCTAAAATGAACAGAGGTCTGAGAAACTCTGTTGTTAGGTAAACTGGTCATTACCATATGATTTGCATATGAGTAAGCCTAACGTCCGTTCAAATTTAACGATCCACTATTTTTCAGGTTAATGTGAGGATATGCGTTAACGCAGATAATGGTACATTAAATGGCAATAGCGTTACGCTAAAAATGTAATGCACTTCTGTGGATTGGCCCCATGGTGTTTTAAATAAGGAGCAAGTAAAATTATACCCTTTAGAACAGAAAATAAGATTATTTTATAGCTGATATTTGAAATACCTACTCACAAGATATTGTCTTATTAAATAATGTTTTGACTAGAGTGTTTATTTATATTGATTATATGTGCCATTTAATGTTATTGAGGTCAATTGTAATTTGTGTCATTTTTCTATTTGGCCACCCCTTATTCTTTGATAAATGATCCGCATGGTCTACAGAACAAGTTCATTATTTATGAATCTTGTTGTGCAATGTAGCATCAGCTTCTTTAAGTCACAAAATACAGAAAACAGTAATTCATATTTTATTGCATTACTAAAGCACCCTGGAACATATTTTTTCATAAATTACTTTTTATGCTACAACTCAAGCATTAAACTGCCACATTTATGATTAATGAAATTGCATTGTAGAATAAAGAATAGTAGAGCTGTGTGAAAGAAATGGAATGGCAGTTGCAGTAGCTTTTGAAAGTGTATATTGTGAGATACATAATAAAATGAAAGGAAGAAATAAAAAATAGCTTAACAGAAAAGTATGGTAACTTTTTTCACCAGCATTGTATTGTATCCCAGAACATACTGTAATTCAAAATGTCTTAATGCATCTGTCCATGCAAAATATTCTACAGTTAATACACAAAGATGGGGGGGATGTGTACACTAGCAGACAATTTCAGTTTTTACATACACTGTACACCTCACATAAAATGCTCAATGATATAAGCTCCTAAAAACCTAGACTTTAGTACTCACTCTGGTTTTGAAGCAGAACATTTGAAGAAGAAACCTAGATGTTTTTTAAAGCTCTGTATATTATAATTTCACATTGACTTTATCTTGATTTCAATGCAGATTTTGGGCTGAAAACAGCCAGAATGGCTTGTTTGGTACACTGTATATATATTGTGATGCCCACATCACGTTGCAGTAACTTTTAGTCCCAGATAAAGGCCGTAAACATTGTATTTTTCAACATGGGATTTATTTACAGTGTTAACCGCCCCATAAAGGCAAAATAACTCATAAACATAAAACTTATTCCCTTTAGGGAAAACAAACCACACCATAGCTTTAGTCCTTACTTATTGGGTGCCCAGCAAAGTTGGTTACCACCCCAAAATGTACTATTATATCTAAACATACACAGTCTCTGTACACAGTAATATAGGGCTCTATGCAGTAAGCTCCGAAAAAGTCCTCTCGCCAAGTGTTCCTTATCGGCATGATTCTGCCGATTTTCCCTCGCCGTATGCAATAAGTGCTGAATCCCTTCCGAATCAAGCCGAAAACATTTGGTCCCACACTGCCGATGATTTGCCGATCACACACAGGTGTATCGGCGTGCATGGCGGGGTGGTGTTAGGTTCGCCAATGAAACTTTTGCTGAATCTGCCGAAGCAAGCATGTTTTGGATTGAGCGGCCCATTTAAAGGCAGCGTGTATTTTTATTCATTCTCTGTGTTGTTGGGAGAGAGAGAGAGAGAGAGAGACACACACAGAGCTGGGCGATTTACATATTTCATATTGACTGAGAGAGTTGTTGTGTATTGTGAGAGGTTTGTCCTGTGTTGTTTTGTTAACATCTTTGTCTTGTTTTCAATTTGTAAGTGTTCAGTGCGATTGTGTTTAAATTTCTTTTCTGTTCTTTGTGAGTGCTATAGGTATGGCCGAAAGGCATGGGAAGATTGATGCTGGTGTGAGTGGTACTGGTAGTCATGTGAGTACACGTCTGAGTGAACAAAGGATTCAGGGGAGTGCTGTTGCTACGAGTGCGAGTGGTGTTGCTGTGAGTGCGAGTGCTGCTGGTGGCTCTGTTACTGGTGCTGCTGGGGTGTCTGTCGCTGGTGCTGGTGGGGTGTCTGTTGCTGGTGGTGCTGGGGTGTCTGTTGCTGGTTCTGCTGGTGTGTCTGGTGGTGGGGTGCTTGGTGGTGGAACGCTTTTGGAGTCTCTTCCTTTGGAAGAAGGAGAGTCCAGTCAGCAGCAGCCAAGCTCTGTGGCTGCACGTGTTCGGAGGAAACGTGTGGAGCGGCCACGTAATCCTCGGTTCAATGAAGAGGTTAACAGAGTTCTTGTCACAGGGATTTTGGAGCACTATGACTCTCTGTATGGGCATTTACTAGGTAAGTTACACCTACAAACAGGCCATTACTGCCTAATCAAGTCTTGCATGGAATATTGTGCATTCAAAGGCGAACATAAGTAATTTGCACAAACACATTTCGTTATGTTTTATTAAAGCTCTTGTTTTGCTTCATGTAGTATAATGTGAGCATAAATAGGAACATGTACCATATGGTATTTAATTATGTTCATATGTAGGTCACTTCATATTTTTATTTCGCTGATGTACCGGTGTGTGAAACCAGCTGCAATTAATATGCAATCACAGCATAGAGGTGAACAGAGGGGGTGGGGTCGGGCACAGAGCCAGATCACAGGATCATGGTAGGGTCAAGTCTTGTGGGATGGCTTACAGGTGGTAGAACCAAATAAAAGGTCAGGGTGGTGTCACGTCTTGGGGGAGGGACTACAGCTGTTACAAGCTGACAAGGTGAACAGAAGTTCATCACATTCATTTGAAATGGTAATTATCTGAAGACTTTCAGCCACCACGCCACTATATATGAAAACGTACGTTAGTCATTCGTTCAGTGATATCTTATTTTAACCTTATAGATATGCCACCTTATCACACCAGTACCATCTGTGAGCGACACACTGCATGTGTTGATGAGTGTCAGCAACAGTGAGCGCTACACCTGCTTCTCTAAAATGTTCAGACAGATCACTAAAAACATTCATTCACATTTCTACAATTAGGTACTGAATTATAAGCAGAGTCAACTTTGCTGTCATGGTAGTGATGTACATTATAATTGTTAGATTACTACACAACATATGCAGTGTATGTACAACAGAACACTTAATTTTACAATGCATTCATGCATGAACATTGTATGTTGTATGGTGTTTAAAATAAATGTGCCGATTAGGTTCACATGAACATTTGTTAAGATGGATAATATTCAGATTGGCCGAACCATATCATTGTCATTTCGTTATGTGAAGCTGATATTTAGCCATAACTACTCCCACTACAGATACTTCATGTTAATTATGTACACATGACAATTCAATTCTGATGTTATTCTTATATATAGTTGCTCCTGCAGCTCCTGGGTCACCTGACACTGAACATGTTTCATCAAGGTCATCATCAAGAATAGAAGATGAGTGTATGAGGTGCAGCACATATAATGTGTACATTTGAAGAATTTCATTTGCCATCCAAAATAAATGCCTTTCACATGTAATGAACTTCACATCAGTTATTGTCACAGAAGATGTAGTGTTTCCTGACAACATGTATTG
The DNA here is from genome assembly GCF_040206685.1 of Ascaphus truei. Lineage (NCBI taxonomy): Eukaryota > Metazoa > Chordata > Amphibia > Anura > Ascaphidae > Ascaphus > Ascaphus truei. Next base: position 111,460,059 of record NC_134487.1, read on the forward strand.
TGTGTGTTTTAAACTATCAGCTAGGAGTTGTTAGGTTACAACAACCTTTAATTCATTCTTCTTTCACACTGAGTCGAAACATCATTGTTACTTCAAGCATCATCTTTTAATTGGACACAAATTATAAATTATGGAAACATGTTATGTGTTACACTATGAGAACAACTATCATTATAGTGAAAACAAAGTGAAAGTTCCATGGCAGTTCAGAATGTCTTTCTTTCTTTGTAGAACCAGACGTTGCCGCTCAAGGACAAATTCACTCAAGTGACCATGAACATGTTGACACTCCTGGATTAACCCAGCATTCAAGTCCTCCTGCTCGTGACACCTACTCAGCTATTGCAGCTTCTGAAGAACGAATCTTGGGTGAAGAAAATCGTCACCATTCAGAAATGATGTCAGTGCTTGAAAGGATGCTGTCACTGCATGAAAGGATGCATGAAAGGTCAATATCAGAACTGTCACAAATTCAAAAAGTCATCATCCAAGTTCCTAAAGAAATCCAAAATGTAAACAGGACATTACAAGCACTAGTTCTCAATGTAAGCCAATCAAATCAGTTGCGGAGTGCTGCAAGAGAACAACAATTCCACTTTACCCCATCAGAGGATGGATCTTTACATGCTGCTACTTTTTCTCCTGAGTCATCAGTTCTTCATTCCCCAGTTCTGGATGATACCGGTACAGTAGGTGCAAGTTCTGTGCAGGTCCCTGTCAACATCCAACCGCTTACATGTGTTCAAAATATGGAACCGACACCTACAAATGAGACACGCAAAAGAAAGTTAGGGCAACAATTACTAATAACACGCTTTTGGAAAAAAATTAAACAGCAAAACAAGAAAGTGCGCCACCATTTCTCTTGCAATGTTTATCAACTGTTTCACAACTGCCACAGCCCACACCCAGTGCCCCTGACGTGCAACAGCCCACACTTCGTGTCCCTGAAGTGCCACAGCCCACACTTAGTGCCACAGAAGTGCAACAGCCCACACTTAGTGCCCCTGAAGTGCAACAGCCCACACCCAGTGCCCCTGAAGTGCAACAGACCACACCCAGTGCCCCTGAAGTGCAAGAGCCCTAACTTAGTGCCCCTGAAGCTCAACAGCCCACACCCAGTGACACTGAAGTGCAACAGCCCACACCCAGTGCCACAGAACTGCCACAGACCAGTACAAGTCATACAGTTAAGGCCAGAGTACTTGGCAGAGGGAAAATACAAACACAACAGCCAACAAGCAGGCCTGTGACTCGCTCTCAAAAGGATAAACAAAAATAAATAATCACATTCACTAAATTTGTTGGTGTCGTGGTGTTGTTTAATGCAGACTATTTCATGCATAGTGTATGTATGATCATGTACAGATGCTTGATAACATTCAAGTATGTCCTTGTACACATGAATGTTTAGAAATGCTCACTGACTGAATGAAGACATGTTTGATAACATATTAGTATGTATTAATCATCAGTTGATTAATGGTACAAAAATATTACACACTTGGCATGTTAATGGAAGATGTCATTCACTTAGCTCCTGTTCAAGATGAGATGTATGTGGGTTATTTTGGTAATGTAGATAGTCATTTCATTCTAATATTATTGTCATACAACTTTAAGTAAGTACCCATAGAACAGCATACATTTTTATGTTATGTTTTCTCGTGTCTTAACTCTGTAAGACATTACTGACCTTAATCTTCTTTCATAGTTTATAATTTTGGCATGTGATCATGTATGATTTTTGGTTACAATAACAGATCTGTCAGTGTGTATGAATATATCTGTAGTCTCCCTGTATCTCTATACACACACACACACACACACACACACACACACACACACACACACACACACACACACACACACACACACACACACACACACACACACACACACACACACACACACACACACACACACACACACACAGTGTGTGTGTGTGTGTGTCTGTGTATTTTTATATATATTAACTGATAAATATATATATATATATATATATATATATCTGCCACTGTTGTCAGCAAACAGGCCTTGTGTTAATGAGATATAAATGTTAGGCCACTTGCTAAAATGATGGTATCAGTATGATTGAGCCCCTAATTCACTCAGCTGTATTAAACTTTGAATATGATTACAACAAGGCCTACTTACACACATCAATGACTTTAGTTTTGCACTCTATATATAATACAGGTATATATATAATCTGAATGAACAGTACAGGCCTTCATGGCTGCAAAGAGGCCTTGTTTGCTGTTAAATACAACTTCTACACATCTGACTCAATTAGGCCCTCAAACATACTCACCCAGTAATGTTATAAACTGTAATGAAGTGTTAAGACAATTAAAACAAGGCCTGTTTGCACACAAGGACTTCAATGTAGCAAGATAGAGATTATATATTACTGTATATTCATTTGCATGTCTTATAAATATATATACACACACACATACACAGACATATATATATATATAAATATATACACACACACAATATATAGTTAATTATATACATATAAATATAAATATATATCAACATATATATTTATCTAATTATATATATATTTATATAGATATATATATCTATGTATATATCAAGACAGTCAAAGAGAGAGAGAGAAAGAGAGAGAAAGAGAGAGAAAGAGAGAGAAAGAGAGAGAGAGAAACAGAAAAAGAGACAAAGAGAGAGATGTGTGTATGTTTAAATCTAGCTAAGTGTAACCAGAAATCTGTTCATCATAGCACTGTAGATGATTTCACACACATTGTTAATCTAATTAAAAGAGTAAAATTGTTTTGCACATGTTGATTGCCTAAGCCGAAAGTAAAGATAGATTCCTGTGAAACGAGTATCTTACACAAAGAATTTCAGCCAATTATTGTAACAAATTTCTTGTGGGAGAAAACCTAGGCGTGTAACTGCTAGGTTGTATTATAACCTTGGAACAAACCGCGAAGATAACATGTAACTATTCACACATTCAGCAGACATCCGTATGTGTTCAACTTAGACACTGTACACTTGAAGAGAGAAGAAATGGCAGTAGCTTCCACATTGCACAGCCATCCACGTAAATCATACAAATTTATGATTTATGAAGCAATCGAATCGAATCAACGCCAGAGAAAAGGGTTACCGTGGGCAAAATCTATGACTTGATCCAAAAGAAACATCCATACTACCAAGAACCTGACATACAACGAAATTTTAAAACTTCTGTACGATTCATTTTATATCCACAAATGAATGTTTTGAGCGTGTCCATGATCGGCTAGATCAACGATATGGATGCTGGCATGTTGCGCCATCATTTAAACTTACCATGGAACATGGAACATATCTCCTGTTAAATAGCATATTTTTGCCTAATACCAGTTACACTGAAGCCGCACCGACTGTCGCGTCTGCAGATATACCTGCACCCTCCATTCATCAAGACCAGATGCAAGATGGACATAACTACTATGATATGTATCCAAACTTATATGGGCAATACCAATGTGGATGTGAAAACAACCAACAACTGTACGTACCTCCGGACGTCTTGTTTGAAGTAGCCACTGCAGATCCATATGATGCCCTCATGGAGATGTGTGTGATTCAGGATTCAACAGTTGCCTCAACCTTGGATGATACTGTTGTGCCTTCCTGGAGCGAGCAGTTGCAGCCAAATCAGTTTTGACTTCTACAAGAATGGTACATACAAATTTCGTTATGCCTTTACTCAAATTATAAATGTGTACATTAATAATATACACCATTTGTTAACCAAATGAGTGTATACAGCTAAACATTGCAGACAGCCTTACATGTAGCGTGCACAAAGACATTATTTCCTATAACAATATACTACATGACGAACCATTAGTACACATTGGTGACGGAGTCCTAAATCATAGATGCTTATCGCTTTTAAAGTATCATTTCAACATGTTACACTAACTGTAACACACACACACCTCATTGTTTAGCATTCAACATATAAAAACAAAGTGTCGCCCACATATGACGTGGGAACGTGGTCATGTCCCAAGGCGTCCTTAAAAAGGTTACCGATGCAAGCCCCACCCCCAACCGACGTGCACGCATGAAACAGTATTGGCTGTGCCCGTAGCTTATTGTTATGGTCAGTGCAGTTTGTCATGCGCGCGCGTCGGTGGGGCGGTGCGTGCACAGCGCTTGGAGGCCAATGTTCATTCAGTGGGAGGGGTGTTTGCATGCATTTCACGGTGCCTTAACATGACGTCACACGTATTTTGTTCGCTCATTGGCTGATCGTCCGTTTTTTCCGTGGGCACACGTCCGTTTACAAAGTTTAGATATGTACGTGTGTTGAAGTGAATTTGTTTCGCTTCCATATCATAACTTTCAGCCATGATATGCGTAATGCTAGCAGCATCATGGAGGGACATGTATTGAACGCACAGTGTACATATCGTTTTGCACATGCGCTAAGACTTAGTACACACATTCGTGACGTGCGCGCGCAACAGACGTTGTGCGCGCACATTATTATGTATACAGGCACCGGAACAAACATATCAGTAGTAATGCCAGCAACGCGATTTGAAAAATGAGACAGTTCTGTATCTGTAGTTTTATCCTTGCAGTTTAAACATATACGTAATTTATACGTGAATATCCACAAACATATAGAGATGTGTTAAGCGTTGTCATGCTGAGACATAGATAAATGTGCCATCTTTGAACATTATGTGTTTGCTGTATTTCACAGATGTCGAGGATGAATACATGGGACCAATGTAGGATTTCAGATGGGCCAATCGTTATATTAGATGATTGTGACGACTTGCGAACAACTATTATAATAAATATGTAACAATGCTTTCAATGATTGGTGCGCAGATTAACAATCACTACATAATGTTATCCTATTGTGCAAATATTTACTATGCACTTAATTATCATAATGATGTTGCTAAGTACTGAAGTTAGAACTTCTATTGATATTTTTTTATTTTCTACTAAGATTATATGTATTGCCATGTGATATATGCAACCAACATTATCACTCAGCAAACACATTAATCTACTATATATTATAATCTCACGTGTGACTTGTCAAAGAATGCAAATTCTACATAACAACTCATAGACATTGTATCTGAACGTACACAATAACAATAGGGAGGTGATAGAAACTGTTTAGTCGTGTGAATGTTATATTATCACCTAAATTGTAGTGGTAACCTAACATGCATGAGCTAATGAATGTTAGGTACAGATCATTAAACCATGAACATTTGTGTGTACATTTAATTCACACGAGTTTAGTGTTATTAGTAAACGTTCAACACATACATAGCTAAGTGAGGCTGATGATAAAAGCAACATTATTATGTTGGTTTATATTATTTCTGTTAGAAATACATGCATCACACAAAAAATACAACACACACACACTATGTTGCTGAAATGTGTGCGTATGCAAATGTCCACTTCATTTATGTTCATATGTTGACAGTAGTTATAAAGGATCATGATCATTATGAATAACTAACGTGAATGAAATAAAACTTTGATTAACTACATTGTCATTGTGTTGAATGATTTAGGAAAAGTTGAGAATACAAAGAACTATACTTTGGAATGGTGTTAACATTTTGACAAATGTTAGATGAACGTCAAATCAACACACATTTTTGACTTATACATACACATGTGACAATGTAGTAATCAACATGAAGATGAAGTGAGAGAAGAACTAATCACATACATTGCAATGTTAATGATGTTTAACACATTTGGGTCTTTTCATACAAACATACATTGAGTGTTAACAGCGCTCATGTGCATGAATGTATGTTGTTAGGTTGCCAAAATTACATGTTATGTAATGTACGTAATGATTTAAAAACACAATGCACAATAACCTCCAAGTGTAGATAAACGCACGGACACAATACAGAAACGACATGTTTCAATTGTCACATCTTTTTCATTACGTTATGTCTATACATACTGTAACTATACCTGTATCGAGGTTAGCACATCTTATGACAGGTGTGAATTCAAATACATACCATGAGCAGTCCTTGGAGTGATATACCTTGAAAAAGAAAACATGAATGAATATAAATCATTGTCATGACATGTTCATTAAGGTAAGCAACACACAGAAGTGACAATTTTGTATGGGATATGAAACAAAATCTACAATACGTCAAATATGATCTTAAATAGCCAATAGTCTACACATCATTGTGACACACATGTCACACTCCTAAAGAAAAATTGTATGTAACCATACTGCACTAGCTATTGGCTATCGACATAGTAGGTTTATTGTGTAGGTATAACCAAAAAGAGCATGTACAGAAAATATAGATTTAGTACACATTATTTCCTGACGTACACACAACACCTTTTAGTGGTAAGAAGTATAATACAACCTGTTGATGAATGACATACCGGTGCCACATGCAATTGTCCACACAGCAGAGAAGAGAAAGGTGTGAGAACCATATTCATCTGTTTCCTAAGTGAATGGTATTTGGACACATGTATTTATCATTACAATGAATTAATACATCTATGTAGTACTATGAACATATATGTATTTGCTTACATGAGAAATAGGTGTTTATGACATTCCGACGTGTCTCCACACCACTGGCTGTTTGCTCAGTGTCAGCTGGTTAATGTACGGGATGCTCCTCCTCCAAGGCCTGACGTTTGTCGGTTTCTAAATTATTGCGGAGTGCCAGATAGTGCAAAATGCAACATGCAATTTTAATATCTGACACTTTAGCAGGCTTATATTGAAGTGCCCCACCAGTTCTACAGTATCTAAACACCTAAATCGTGTCTTGAGAAGCCCAAATGTTCTTTCTATGACGGATCGTGTAGATATATGTGCCACGTTATACCTCTCCTCTGCTTCACATTGAGGGTTTGCCACCGGGGTCAACAGCCACGGCCTAATTCCGTATCCTGAGTCACCTATAATCCATCATGCTCAAATATGATACAATTTGTGTTAACATTATTACATTCAACAGTTCGTAGAAAAACTAGAGTTGTTTGTTAACACATCATAATATGTACTCACCCACCAGCCAACCAGGTCCAAAATAGATTGCGGTAAGCATGCTGACTCTGACTAGGCAGGATCAAAGCAACATGGGTGCAATCTATTGCACCCATCACATATGGTATCCCGGCTATGGTATAAAATCCATTCCTGACTTCCAGCCACTCTGTGTGCTCTGTAGGAAAATGAATATAATTCCTAGCGTGTCTATTCAGTGCACATAGAAACTGGGTAAAGGCCCACGAGAATGTAGATTGCGAGACCCCGCCCACTATGCCCACAGTTGTCTGGAATGACGCAGAAGCAAGATAATGTAATGAGCACAGCATTTTAACAAGCCCAGGGACTGCATGACCTCTTGCTGTCACAAAATCTAAATCTACACGTATCTCTTCATAAAGAGCTAAGATTGCTGCTGAACTCAAACGATACCGACTTATAATCTCCTCCTCACTCATCCCATCTAATATGGTTCTCTCACTGTACAAACGAGGACGAGGCACAACTTCTCTCCTCTCTCTTCTCCTCTCATCTCCTTGCCCTCTCCCTCGCCCTCTCCATCTCCCTCTCCCTCTCCTCTCCGCGTCCCTGTCCCTTCCTTGGCCTGTGACATCCTGTCCCTCAGCTAGCCTCTCTTCCAATAGAATCTTCCTCCGTCTCATGAACATTCGTATCATTTTCAGGTATGTAGCTGTCAATGCGCAGGTAATTGGCCTCCTTTAAATACCTATGTGATGATGTCAGGTGACTTGATGAAGTGCAAGGTGTTACATTAACATATCCAAGTAGTTAACTCCAAACGGGTATCCAGTACGAATTAAAAGGATTATTTATGTGTGTTCACCAGGCAATCATGATATTTGACAATGATGTAACGTTAAGCTTTGTACAACAATTTATTCACAAGTATTTATGGAATGTGTAATGCATGTACCACTTCTGAACGCAACACTCAGTCATCTCATTAAGATACAACCATGTCATTGACGTTGAAAAACTACGTTGCAACATGTCTAATTTAGCATGTTATTGTCATATGTTCACATGAACTAATTGTAATTTGTGCATATGCATAATTTATTGCCATCAGGATACTTGCTATTGATTACTGCTGCGGCCGAGTTTATTCGAGCATTTGCCCGTTCTCGGCCGCAGCAGTAACCTGGCGCGCGCCGGAGGGTGCCGGGCGCACGCCGAAGACACGGAGGAGCGCCCTCCGATCGGGGCTTTCTCCCTCCCGCTGCCGGGTCCGCCGGGTCCCCCGGAACCCCCTGCAGCCATCCTTCACATCGCGGGACACCAGGGCTCCCTCGGGGAGCCCTGGACGCGCGTGAAGGGGACGCAGGCACCCGATGACGCGTAACCGCGCGTCGATGACGCGCGGCACGCCGAGGGAGTGCGGCTAGCATGCCGGGGCATCCCCAGGCTTGCGGAACTAGCCGCACTCAAATAAAATGTGCCGCCTCTGTATGTTTCAATCGTGTAAAAATGAGTAACTATTATAGATCTGTGTACAGTATAACTTAGCATGAAGTGATTATAATGCATTGTGTACAATGTAAACATGCAATGTTATTGAGTGTCCAATTGCGGACGTCATCAAAAGAGGAAGGTCAAAAAGTACATGTAAACATGAAAACAAACAGCTACATTGACATTTGATCATGCGTTACACATTCAAAGCATTCTCAAATGTATACCAACATTACTATACGCTGGATCTGTTAGATGTGTGAAATCTGTTACATCATATAATAATTTGAAGCACACTTAAGTAACATGTTTCATATTATGTGACCTCTTCTTTTAAGAGTTTACTATAGGAGTTTCCATTAACACATCATAACATTAAGACTAATGTGACACGCTGTCAAAGCGTAGAAATAAAATCAATGCTAAGGAGCAGTGGTATTAAAAAATAAAATAGTCACCTGTTGCTCCTAAACAAAATCTTCTCTTGCAAGTTTTTTTTGAGACTTACCACCTTATTAACTGCAGTATTATGCCTTCTGAGCCCTGAATTGGCCTGCCATTTAGCATAAGGTATAATCTGACCTATCCCCGATCAACGCAAGTTGATCGGGTTCCAATAAGGTGCCCCAACCCTTGGTATAATATAAGTAGAATATAGAGTTAAGGACCAGTGGCCTTAAAAATAGTTACCTGCTGTTCCTTAACAATAGTTCTCTCCCCAAGTTCTAGGAGACTTAACACCTTATTAATTATTACACCTTCTGAGCCCTGAATTGGCCTGCCATTTGGCATAAGGTGTAACCTGAGTTTATGGCAATAATATAAAAACAACAACAACAATACCTGATCAGTATAATATTGATAAACTCACGTGATACAGGGTGTCCCGTCATTCAGGTAGGTTGCCCATAAAGAACAAACTGTCTACAGATTACTCAAACAATTAATCTAACGGCTTTATTTGTTAAAAAGGATAAAGCCATACCTTTTTCCAAGTGTGCATGTTTGAGTAATGTAGGCAGCTGCTCCGTCTGGGTTTCCTGCTCCCGAGATGTTGGGTGTCCCTATTCGGGCGCCATCTGTCAAAGCATAGAAATAAAATCAATGAGTCAAGGGTTCAAAGTAACAGGTGAGTTTATCAGCACCATGGTACAATTGAGAGAAAAGAATTCCAACAAGGAACTCAGGCCTCTGAAAACATATTGCTTGGATCACATTTTTATACATTTCAAAATGAGTAATACACCCCTTAAGGGGGCTGGCTTAGAGATAAATGCTAATATGATGACATACAAAAAATACATATTGGTTGATACATAAATATGCTGCATACGCTATATTCTTATCGATAATTTACCATAATGTGGGCCTCTTAACCTTGTGACATAAGGGAGTTACTCTGTCCAGCCCTGTGTGTGTACTGTAGTTGTCAGATAACAGATCCTAAGGTCAGCAGAAATATCTAATGCAGGAGAAATCGCTTATGAATGCTATTTCAATTTATTACATGTCTCGTAGGAATTACACAAGGGTGGGTTACATCCAGAAGCGATACTCTGCAGAATCAAACATTCACAGTTCATTCATTCACAAATGAAACAAATAAACATTCATATAAGCAAACACTCAAAATGGCGGTTTAGGCCAAAATGGAGGTGATAGCCACACACATTATCTCAATCTTTATAGTCCTCTCTTTTTATTCTTGAAAACATATTTTTTTAAGGATAATTCAGATAAAACTCAGAAGCGTTGCACTGGCCTGGAGGGCCCAAGTTTGCATGGCTTTGATAGTTCTGGAAACTCACAGAGCTGCTGGCTATCATCTCAGCCAGGTTGGTCTTTCTGCCATCATCTTCATCTGTATTCCATTGAGGAGAACTGACTTTTCCTTCTGAGATTGCATCTTCCGTAGTGTCGTCTGTGATCAGTGGCATTGCCTGGGTAGAGGGTGTTACACACCTTTGCAGTATGGATTTACTGCACATGACAGTCATACAAAACAATCAGAACTGCAAACACACAGACAAATCCATTCATCAGTTTCGCTTCTAGAAAACCAACCAACATGGTAATTTCTAACAAAACCCACCTCTTATCTCCACCTTTCTTTAATCTCTCCTGTATCTCTGCGATCTTCTCTACCTCAGCCTCAATCTTATTACTTTGATCTCTAAAAAAAACACAACATTGCTCTTTAACTAGGGCACACACGCTAAAATATAGTCCAGAGCCATTCTATTCTGTAGGGCCATTAATCTAATCTGTACCTGTTCTTGATTAAGTAAATTAATGAATGTAGTTGTATGATTGAGAACATCATCCAGTACATCCGTAAGTACATTGAGCCTGTCATATAGCAACTCAACTCCTACATTAGGAAATAAGCTAGCCCAAAATTGTTCTTTCCATAGACAACTTTTCAACCCCTGTGCGTTGGAAGTGGCTCTGCTATTCCTGATCCTGCCAGTGGGTCATTGTAAAGGCAGGTACAATTGTACCAAGATAGCAAGACCCCGTCCAACCACATGGTAATACTCTGTAGGCCCATTTTCCACAAATCCAATACACTCCCCTAGGTAAACTAGAATTTGTGCAAGCACCTTTTACTATCTTAATTAAACTGAAAAATTAAGGCCACATCCTCCCTGTAAATTTTTAGTTCAGGGCTGTAAATACATTTTTACACAAATTTCATTGGTTGGTGGAGACACCTGACCCATAAATTGATTTGTTTTTCCCAGTGCAAAATCCACCTACAGGAACCTCATTTACCAGTGGAATTCGGTTTAGAAACGTTCCCTGTAAACAAATTCAGATTAACATTTCATTTTTTAAATTCGGCATTAGTGTAAGGTATCCCAACTCAAGGGGTTAAATGTAATTCTCTCTTACGTCATTGGGGGCCACTAGAGTATGGCAGCGATTCATTGTATATATTCCCTTGTGACCCATAAACCTGTGTAGCATTGTGCAAGATTGTGTGATTGTCTGCAAAATGATGTGACCATAAAACAATAAAATTACAAATATTTCAAAACTGATCATCCCTTATCATCATCTGGATGGTGTAGGCTGATCTTGCCTAGCGGGGCATGCATCTTAAAAACACACTCTAAAGCATAAAAATAATATCGAGTCCTGAAAAAACAAATTGTTTGTTTAAGTCCGGGCCTTGATAATATTGAGACCAGAAAAAACAAATTGTTCGTTTAAGACCGGGCCTTGCCTGAAGTCTTAATTCCTTGGTGGTTAAATGTTCTAGGATTATTATGCCTAAATACACGAACTGTTGGTCAGTAGTCAAGGAAAAACCCGTCAAAACACTGGCTTGATGATTCTTTGTCTTTGTTAGCTGTTTACGGTGGTGCCGGCACTTTTTTCTTGCGATGATGCTGCTTTGTATTCTCCTTGGTAGACTGTTTAAGCTGCACCTAAGTTTGAGAGACTTAAACATTTAATTAATAAAAGCACAAGGAGAGCGCTTTTAGCCACTATAATTTAGTATCAGCACAAATTTTTTTGTTTTTCACAACTATCTTGGCATCCGCATATAAAATAAACACAAAAACACCTTGCTCACCAAACTACAAAATAAAGAAATCAACGGTGCATAGGAAAGTATCGTAAGGGAACACTGATAAGTGAAAAGAGGTTGTCACTAAAAGTCCCTAAAGCTTGCACTCATTGTAAACTGTAAAATATACATAAAGTACCAGTTAAATAACTAATACCACTAATATCAAATTTATTACAGACCAAATGGGAAATATCCACATAAACCTAACTATAACACAACTAAAACGTATACAACTTTTTTACAATCTAAAAACTAACGAAATGCATAAAATGACAACTAATAAACCATAAATAAAAGAGTCTCCATGTGAACGAAACGGACAGTATACGGTAAACAAAAATGCTAATATGAACACAAGTGTAAAGTCCTATCAGAACATGAGGGGCCAGTATCCATAATATACTAACAATGCTAATTAGCTTTACCACAAAACACTGCTTAGTAGCAGCTTATCATATTAATACTTAGTTCCCAAACAGGCTCAAAATAAAGCTATCCAATAGTTATGCTGGAAAATGTAAAGAGGAGGGATATATCCCTCTCTCCATGAATATTCATGAAGTAACATGTTGCTATGTGTAGCAATGAGTAGACAGCACCAAAACACAATACAATATGAATGGAGTCATATCGGCAAGAAATGTTCAAGGATAAATAACAAAAACACACATAAGGTAATGTTGCAATGAACAAAATAGGCAGAGTCCGCATATAGACAGGTGTGTTATGGAAAATCATATAAATTATCCTCTCTTTTGTTCATATGCAAATCCTATGACATGTGAACAATATATGACATAAAGAATGATGGTATTTAAAATATCAGCAGCTTGAGATTTAAATATATACAGTACCGACACACTTTATTCGAGTGTGGTCGGTACCGCAAGCCGGGAAATCTCCCGGCTTGCTAGTGGCCGCCCCTCGGCGTGCCGCGCGTCATAGACGCGCGGTCACGCGTCATAGACGCGCGGTCACGCGTCTTCGGGAGCGTGCACCCCCTGCACGCGCGTCCAGGGGCTCCCCGAGGGAGCCCTGGTGTCCCGCGATCGCGGGACAGCGGCAGGGGGTTCCGGGGGACCCGGCGGACCCGGCAGCGGTAGGGAGAGCGCCCCGATCGGAGGGCGCTCTTCCGCTGCTTCGGCGCGCGCCCGTCACTCTCGGGCGCGCGCCAGGCTACTGCTGCGGCAGAGAACGAGCAAATGCTCGAATAAACTCTGCCGCAGCAGTATATCATGAATTTGACAATAGCTACTGCTTAAAAAATAAAATCTAGATTGCCTACAGTTGCATTCTTTAAAATGAGAGGCTATAGATCAGGGTTCAAATTAAGACACCCAGTACTGTTGTTGGGAGATGCCCATAAACTATGAGGTATTTATCCTAAAATAGAGACAAAAAACAGAAAGCACAATAAATAAGCATAATTTCACATTTCTCTGATACAGAGCAAAATGAACTTTACAAAAAATAAGATAAAAAAAAAACTAAAACAGACCTGTTTGATCCTGCAAACTTAGTCCAAAAATAAATACATTACAGTATCATTCTCTTTCCCCATACTATAACTAAGCTGCTTTTAAACATTTTTTTTTCTCTCTCAGCTTCTAGTTAACTTTTCATGTCTGGAACGTGGTCTTTGTATATTCCTTAAGCTGGAGGAGGGGGGGGCCAGCCCACTTGGCTGCTTTTAAAATTCCCTCTTTTAAATAACTGCTGTTCAAAAATCAGACGAGCAGGGTATTTTTAAGAAAACAAACCGTTAGTTTCCTATTATAAGTTTGAACAGAGAAACCTTGATAACTAAAAAACAAAAACAAAACCATCTCTGCAACCCTTCTTATAAAACAAAAATCTTATTGTTTTATTTACTATTAATTCCTTATCTTTCTTACACACACCCACACACACATATACACACGTTCTCTGAGTTTATCTTCCATCAACATTCATTCTCCTTTCTACAAAACTCCAACATGATCTTAATCTCGTGGGTCAGAGTAAAACTTAATAAAGCTTCCTTACTCCATAAGATCAAACTCTTTCTTTCTGTTTAAATAAAAAATAAACATTTACTTTTTAAAACTTTGCATTCTAGATATACCTTGCTTTTAGTCCTGACTCCTCTAAATCAGCACATAAAATTTAAATTTAAAACTACTTTAAATATTGTATTGTATTGTATTGTATGTCTTTATTTATATAGCGCCATTAATGTACATAACGCTTTACAGTAGTAATACATGTGGTAATCGAATAAATAATAGATAATATAAATAACAGATCATGGGAATAAGTGCTTTAGACAAACATAACATTAAGGAAGAGGAGTCCCTGCCCCGAGGAGCTTACAATCTAATTGGTAGGTAGGGAGAACGTACAGAGACAGTAGGAGGGAGTTCTGGTAAGTGCATCTGCAGGGGGCCAAGCTTTATGTATCATGTGTTCAGAATGTTCACAGTGCTATTCGTATGCTTCTTTAAGCAAGTGTGTCTTAAGGTGGGTCTTAAAGGTGGATAGAGAGGGTGCTAGTCGGGAACTGAGGGGAAGGGCATTCCAGAGGTGTGGGGCAGTTAGTGAAAAAGGTTTAAGGCGGGTGATGGCTTTAGATAAAAAGGGGGTAGAAAGAAGACATCCTTGAGCAGAACGCAAGAGTCGGGGTGGTGCATAGCGAGAAATTAGGGCTGAGATGTAAGGAGGGGCAGAAGAGTGTAAAGCTTTAAAAGTGAGGAGAAGAATGGAGTGTGAGATGCGGGATTTGATTGGAAGCCAGGAGAGGGATTTCAGGAGGGGAGATGCTGAGACAGATCTGGGAAAGAGTAGAGTGATTCTGGCAGCAGCATTTAGGATAGATTAGGGGAGACAGGTGAGAGGCAGGAAGGCCGGACAGCAGGAGGTTACAGTAATCAAGACGGGAGAGAATGAGGGCCTGAGTCAGAGTTTTAGCAGTCGAGCAACAGAGGAAAGGGCGTATCTTTGTTATATTGCGGAGGAAAAAACGACAAGTTTTAGAAATGTTTTGAATGTGAGGGGCGAATGTGAGAGAGGAGTCGAGTGTGACCCCTAGGCAGCGTGCTTGGGCTACTGGGTGGATGATCGTAGTTCCAACAGTAATGTGGAAGGAGGTAGTAGGGCCAGGTTTGGGAGAAAGTATGAGGAGCTCTGTTTTAGCCATGTTGAGTTTAAGGCGACAGAGGGCCATCCAGGATGATATAGCAGAGAGACATTCAGAAACTTTGGTCTGTATAGCAGGTGTAAGGTCAGGTGTTGAAAAGTATATTTGTGTGTCGTCAGCATAGAGGTGATATTTAAACCCAAAAGATGTTATTAGGTCACCTAGAGAGAGTGTGTACAGAGAAAAGAGAAGAGGTCCCAGGACAGAGCCCTGGGGTACCCCCACAGAGAGATCAATAGAGGAGGAGGCGGTGTTAGCAGAAGAGACACTGAAAGTACGATGGGAGAGGTAGGATGAGATCCAGGAAGAGCTTTGTTCCGAATACCAAGAGTATGGAGAATGTGAAGGAGAAGAGGGTGGTCCACGGTGTCAAATGCTGCAGAGAGGTCGAGTAATATGAGCAGAGTGTAATGACCTCTGTCTTTGGCAGCATGGAGGTCGTCAGTTATTTTAGTGAGGGCTGTTTCCGTGGAGTGAGCAGTGCGGAAGCCAGATTGTAGAGGGTCTATGAGAGAATACACTGGCGACACACTTTATTCGAGCTCGGCTAGTCCCACGAATTCGGGTATACCCGGGTGTATTGAGGTTTGTGACTGTTTTCTGCCCGAGTGCATTGAGTTATTTTCCGGCAGGGATTGAAGCATTTTATTCCCGCTGGCTGCAATACTGCACAGTATATATATATATACTGCATTACAATTCATGAATTTATGCCATCTGGTAGACACGCGAAGCATTGCAGCCTATTAAATCCTAATCATTATCATTTAACAGATCAGCCGCCCGTCAGCAGGCATGAACCCAGGCTGGGAAGGCAAATGCAACGGGGCTTGTCAGAGGTGAGGAGCGGCGCATTACAGGTATCTGCCAGGTACATACCGGGTATTTGCTCGAATAAAGTGTGTCGGTGCAGTAGGTGTTGAGAAAATGGAGCAAGCGAGAGAATACAAGACGTTCAAGGAGTTTAGAGGCAAAAGGCAGGAGGGAGACAGGTCGATAGTTAGAAAGACAGGTAGGGTCAAGCTTGCTGTTTTTGAGTAATGGTATGACTGTTGCATGTTTGAAGGAGGGTGGAAAGGTTCCAGAGCAGAGGGAGGAGTTAAAAATGTGTGTGAGCGTAGGAATTATAGTAGGAGCAAGAGGTTTTAGGTGATGGGAGGGAATGGGGTCAAGAGGGCAAGGGGTAGAGGGAGAAGTGGTGATCAACAGCGACACATCCTCCTCTGAGACAGTGGAAAAAGAGTCAAGGAAGGCAGGAGGAGAGTTAGGAAGAGGTGTAGGATGGGAAGAAGAAACAGAGGGAATGTTCTGACGTATGTATTCTACCTTTTCCTTAAAATAGTCAGCAAAGTCCTGAGCGGAGATGGAGGAAGGAGAGGCAGCTGAGGGTGGTTTGAGTAGAGATGAGATGATGGTTAGAGAGAGGAAAAGGGGAAATGGAGAAATCGGAGAGAGAGAAGTTCTTAGTGAAAACCAGGTCTAAGTAGTGGCCATCCTTGTGGGTGCTGGCTGCAGTCCACTGTTGAAGGCCAAAAGAAGAGGTTAGAGAAAGAAAGCGGGAAGCCCAAGGTAGAGAGGGGTCATCAATGTGGCAATTGAAGTCCCCAAGGAGAAGAACAGGGGAGTCTGAGGAGAGGAAGAAAGAGAGCCAGGATTCAAAGTGAGAGAGAAAGGCAGAATGGGGATGAGTAGAGGTAGGTGGGCGATAGATGACCGCCACATGAACAAGGAGAGGAGAGAAAATCTGGACAGTGTGAGCCTCAAGGAAGGGAAAAGCAAGAGAGGGAGGAATAGGAAGGGTTCGGTAACGACAGAGAGAGGAGAGCAGGAGCCCCACGCCTCCACCCCTGCCATCAGTGCGCGGAGTGTGGGAGAAGGAAAGGCCACCGTAGGAGAGGGCAGCTTCCAGAGCAGAGTCAGACTGAGTGAGCCAGGTCTCAGTTATAGCAAAGAGAAGCAGGGAGTGAGAGAGAAAGAAGTCATGCACAGAGAGGAACTTGTTAGAGAGGGAGCGAGCATTCCAAAGGGCACAGGAGAAAGGGAGAGAGGAGGGAGGGTGGCAGGGGATGGGTATGAGGTTGGAGGGGTTGACACCAGAAGGAGTAGAGGTTGCAGTTGGCAAGCGAGGACGAGCGCATGTAGGAATGAGACAGGGACCAGGATTGGGAGAGATATCCCCAGAAGCAAGGAGGAGAAGCATGGATAGAAAGAGGATGTGTGAGGATGATTTGTAAGGTTGTGTTTTAGTGCAGGGGATATAGCTGTGTGGTGTCAGAGGGTGCAGGTAAGAGAGGAGTTCATGTGAAAAGAGAAGTGGGGAAGGAAGGAGAGATGGAGATATATGAATAGAGTTAGAGACATACTGAGGCTGGTAAAAAGAAGGGCATAATTTGAGAAGAAGTGAAGTCACAGCAAATATAAATGGTAAAGGCAGCATCACAGCAGTAATGATGCAGTCTGGTATAGATGATATCCTCCTTTCCAGCGTAGTTCAAATGCAGGAATCAGGGCCAGATGTGGGTGTCCACTTCCTCACTTCTTTTGAACTTCCTTTTAACACATTGTAACACATTGTAACACAGTATCTCCTACGCCCAGGAACCAAAATGTGCAACAGGGAAAAATACAAATTCATATTTGAGTCAGGGTGAAATGACTTCTTTTTACAACTGCCAAATTTTTATTCTCTTTTAAAATATTACACTAACAGACTTTAACATACAATACTTCCTAGGTTTATTTTAAATGCTACTGTCATGCCTTGTAAATGGCAGCAGGCTTAATACACTTTGACAAAAGGGTTAGACTTAAATGACCCTTTTACAAGAGATTATTTGTTATTTTTATGATTAGTACTGACGTGACAATGTACGTGACAATGTAAAGCGCTATGTACACTAATGGCGCTATATGAATAAAGATATTCATACATACATTAACTATCAGAGTGACACACAAACACTTTACTCCATGACATGTATATTATTATGCCATCAAACTAGTTTCTATGAGCTTTCTAAGATAAAAACAAAAAACATTTAAAGAGGATGTCCCCTTCTTTTTCCATGCAGTATTAATGCATTCATTCCTAAAAAACTACTTTAACATTCTTAAATTCAAGCCATTTTTTCCTAGGTTAATAATTAACTTCCATGTCTCACAGACATGCAACTCCTGTGCCTCACAGACATGCAACTCCTGTGCCTCACAGACACGCAACTCCTGTGCCTCACAAACATGCAACTCCTTTTCAGTGAAAAAGGGTGAGAAAAAGGGGGAAGAGGAAAATGGGGGGTGAGCAAAGTGAGATTAGAAAAAGGGGGGTTAGAAAAAGGGGGGTCCACTAATGCTGCAGTTATTTTTAAAACAGAGCCTGATATGTTTCACTTTCCTTCTTATTTAATATATTCTGCGTCACTAAATATCCATTTTTAAAACATTTTATTGCCATTAAGTCCACACATAATTTCAAGGGATGTACCCTGCGCCGGCGACTGAGAATGTAGGTTCCCCATAATTCTCCTGTATTACACCGATCAACTCCAGTCGATCGTGTACCAATAAGGTGCCCATTACTTGGTAGAATATAGAGCTAAGGAGCAGTGGTATTAAAAAATAAAATAGTCACCTGTTGCTCTTAAACAAAATCTTCTCTTGCAAGTTTTTTTGGGACTTACCACCTTATTAACTGCAGTATTATACCTTCTGAGCCCTGAATTGGCCTGCCATTTAGCATAAGGTATAATCTGACCTATCCCCGATCAACGCCAGTTGATCGGGTTCCAATAAGGTGCCCCAACCCTTGGTATAATATAAGTAGAATATAGAGTTAAGGACCAGTGGCCTTAAAAATAGTTACCTGCTGTTCCTTAACAATAGTTCTCTCCCCAAGTTCTAGGAGACTTAACACCTTATTAATTATTACACCTTCTGAGCCCTGAATTGGCCTGCCATTTGGCATAAGGTGTAACCTGAGTTTATGGCAATAATATAAAAACAACAACAACAATACCTGATCAGTATAATATTGATAAACTCACGTGATACAGGGTGTCCCGTCACTCAGGTAGATTGCCCATAAAGAACAAACTGTCTACAGATTACTCAAACAATTAATCTAACGGCTTTTTTTGTTAAAAAGGATAAAGCCATACCTTATTCCAAGTGTGCACGTTTGAGTAATGTAGGCAGCTGCTCCGTCTGGGTTTCCTGCTCCCGAGATGTTGGGTGTCCCTATTCGGGCGCCATCTGTCAAAGCGTAGAAATAAAATCAATGAGTCAAGGGTTCAAAGTAACAGGTGAGTTTATCAGCACCATGGTACAATTGAGAGAAAAGAATTCCAACAAGGAACTCAGGCCTCTGAAAACATATTGCTTGGATCACATTTTTATACATTTCAAAATGAGTAATACACCCCTTAAGGGGGCTGGCTTAGAGATAAATGCTAATATGATGACATACAAAAAATAAATATTGGTTGATACATAAATATGCTGCATACGCTATATTCTTATCGATAATTTACCATAATGTGGGCCTCGTAACCTTGTGACATAAGGGAGTTACTCTGTCCAGCCCTGTGTGTGTACTGTAGTTGTCAGATAACAGATCCTACGGTCAGCAGAAATATCTAATGCAGGAGAAATCGCTTATGAATGCTATTTCAATTTATTACATGTCTCGTAGGAATTACACAAGGGTGGGTTAAATCCAAAAGTGATACTCTTCAGAATCAAACATTCACAGTTCATTCATTCACAAATGAAACAAATAAACATTCATATAAGCAAACACTCAAAAAGCGGTTTAGGCCAAAATGGAGGTGATAGCCACACACATTATCTCAATCTTCACAACGCAAATCATCATAACATAGAAAAGTACAATGTTCTACTAATAATAAACGTAAACGGTGACACGATGAAGTGAATCACATCGACACTGTAATGCCAAGCATATTTTTATTATGAGCAATAGAACGTAAACACTCCTATAAAGTTATAAGTCCCCTCTCCATTGACTCCATTGATGTAGAGATGAGCTATTTTTTCTAAGTGCCGTCCCGGCAACCTTGCCGATCCTTCTCTCCTCCAACTTGCCAACTTTAGTTGGCGGGACAAATTGCTGTAGAAATCTCAATTTTTGAGTGCCGATCAGCACCGATAAGCTGATCGGGGCTACTAGAATACAGCCGATTTCAAAAAGTGCCGAAAAGTGCCGATAAGTGGGTTATCGTCAGCTGCATGCCGATACATTTTTATCGGGAAACCAAATGCCGATTTTGACCACTTATCGGCGCTTACTGAATCTCAAATGCAATTTTGGCGGGAAAATGCCAATAAAAGCCTTATCGGCGCTTACTGCATGAGGCCCATAGTGTGGAGAGATAGCTATACTTTGGTCACGTGCGACGCAACTTCACTATATACCGTGATCGACCATATACAGGGCTGCACTGCGGTTCAAGACAATTTGATTAAAAATGGAGAATTAGATCCGATACAGGTTGGATTCATTGTAGACTGTATCAGGCATATCCTGAACCATAATTATTTTTGGTATAATGACCAATATTTCCTACAAGTTATTGGAAAAGTGATGGGTACCAGGTTTGCACCGAACTATGCAAATATATTTATGGGCATGTGGGAGGACCAATTTATTTTGTCCCTTCTTGAGTTCGGCGCAAACCTGTTATCGCTATATAGATGACGTACTTCTTATTTGGGAGGGAAGTACAGACATCCTTAAAGTTTTAATAGCGCGCTTGGATTATAATCCATATAATTTAAAATTTACATACAAGTTCATTAAAATAGAGATTACATTTTTGGACTTACTTTTGTACGTGGAAAAGTTCCAGTTAGAGACAAAAACGTTTGTCAAGAAAGTACTGTAGACTGCCATAATTTCCTATTAGGAGATAGCGGTCACTTAGATAACTGGACTAATAACGTCCCAGTGGGACAATTGATAAAGACTTAGACGCAATTCTACACAAGAGGATGTTTTCCAACAACAGACACATGAGTTGATGGATAAGTTCCATGAAAGCAAATACAAATAGGAAATAGTGGAGGAAGCGTACAACAAGGTGTCAAAGATGAAACGCACAGAATTTGTCAAATACACTGGCGACACACTTTATTCGAGCTTGGCTAGTCCCACGAATTCGGGTATACCCGGGTGTATTGAGGTTTGTGACTGTTTTCTGCCCGAGTGCATTGAGTTATTTTCCAAGCAGGGATTGAAGCATTTTATTCCCGCTGGCTGCAATACTGCACAGTATATATATATATACTGCATTACAATTCATGAATTTATGCCATCTGGTAGACACGCGAAGCATTGCAGCCTATTAAATCCTAATCATTATCATTTAACAGATCAGCCGCCCGTCAGCCAGGCATGAACCCAGGCTGGGAAGGCAAACGCAACGGGGCTTGTCAGAGGTGAGAAGCGGCGCATTCCAGGTATCTGCCAGGTACATACCGGGTATTTGCTCGAATAAAGTGTGTCGGTGCAGTATAAAGTAAAAGAGGGTGAAGAAGGGAAAATATCCGTACCATTTATAACTAGGTATAACAGAGGTGCTGCACAAATCCTTAAGCAAATTTTACCGTCCAAATCAGAGATAATATTTACAAAAGCTCCCAATCTGAAACAAAGAATGTCTCCGAGCTGTTTGAAACGAGAAGGGGGTTAGACCTGTGACTGTGACAAAGGGATTTTTCAAATGTCAGAGCTGTAAAGGGTGTAAGTTAAATCCAAACTCCCAAAAAAGCTTTAGATCTGTACAGTTTGAGATTACACAAGAGAATCATGAAATAGAAGATTTAATAGACTGTAACTCTAGTTTTGTGATTTAAATGTTACAATGTCCATGTAATAAACAGTACATTGGAAGGACAACACGTAAATTAAAAATATGAGTGGCTGAACACATAAAAAATATCGAGAAAGGCTTTATCCAACATAGTGTTTCAAAACATTTGAAAGATTGCCATGCCCAGGACCCGAAGGGTCTAAAGTTCTTTGGGATCGAAAAAATTAGACCAAATTGAACGGGCGGTAATCAAGTTAATGTTGCGGCACCTTTTAATCTCCAACATCCCCGAAAAATTCAGGGATGTTTTCCGACTATCACGGCCTTCTCCGCACGGCCCGAAATCAGCTGAATGCGCTAATAGCGCTAATAGCGCTAGACAATTAAGCGCTTAGCGCTAAACAATAGAAATGCCCGCAGGCTCCCAAAACGGCCGAAAACGGCCTCCATCAGCCCGCATCAGCCCCGATTTGCCCGCGATTTTTAAAATCACGGGGAGAAGGCCGCAGGAGGCTAAAGGCGGCCGCCACTGTATTAATATTTCCAGACAAGAAACATACTAGATCTATGACCTAAAGACATTTGTACCACAGGGTCTTAACATTGACCTGGGGTCATTTCTTAGAGATTAAAAGCCTTTGTGTGTTCTAAATAAATCCAGCTAATGTATTGATTTGTATTCTGTCTGTGCTATACATCTTTTTTGCTTAGCAATTACTTTTTTTGCCTAGCAATCACTGTTGTTTATCGTGGAGTTTTTTGTATTTGATTTCATGAAATGCTAAATTCAAAATTACTTTTTGATCATTAGTGTTATACAGTATATCATGATGTTAAGGATGTTATTTTTCCTAATAATATTACATCATTATGGCCTTTCTCCTGAGCAAGTATTTCAAATAAGAAATTAATTGTCTTCGGAACTGAAATGAGACAAGTTAGTGTTTAACAATAATTATAAATTATCAATAGACAATAATACAAAATTGTCCTAAAATATGGTAATATAAAGGACAAAAAACATAATTGAGAATATTTATTATGGTAATAAATGTTAATATATAGTCTCAAGACGTCTTGGATTTATAGTTATTATATATGCTCAATATATTCCTCATAATGTTATTTATTACAGTATGTTAATGGGTAAAGATAAATATAATAGTGTGTGGCTTGAATTGTTACACTAATATTGGTTTTAATGAAGGACTAAGCTAGGTTGTAATTTCATTATATTACATTGAAGAGAAAAAATTAATGTAATTACTATTTGAGTGGGTGAATTACAGCCACGGAGAGGTGATATGGTAATATTCTCTATATACCCATATCCCCGGACAATGATATATCAAGCTAATTATCAAAGTGTAATCTTTCAACTATTCTCTTTTCTTTGTCATACAGTTCATCTAATAACCAAAGCATGTGGATGGTAAAAAGTGACAGGATTACAGTATGTTAGTTTCTGAGAACTTGGCTGCAAAAAGCTAGACTTAGAATATTTTCCGGGCAGACTTTTCTGAAGCCGGTGCTCTGCTATTCGCGCAAGAGCACTTTTTAAATGCTCGTCCGAACTTCTGGCACTCAGAATCTCTCCAGTGATTGGCTTAGTGGTTTCTTATAGTATTTTGGAGTTCATTCACAAAATACTACAGCCAATCAGAGCGTGGGAACTTGCTCAATATCCAATCAGAGTGAAGCCGGTCTGGAAATCTGGGTAAGCAGCGAATCTGAATCAACCAAGGGACATGTGCAAGTTTGCCACCTTAGTCCCTTGCTATTGAGATGCCACCCACTGGGTCAGGCCGGGCGACTGCCATTCATCCCAGGATGTGGGTACTTGAGCCTTTACCTGTTAACCAAATAGTCTTCACACCTTTTGCATCCTCTGGTGGCATTCATCTCTGATGTCCAGCAGACTTACTGGCACCAACGTGGTAGCCCTGGTAGTCTGTCTGAACATTGGTTCCGAAAGTCCCAGCTCATTTACAGTATGGTGTACAACAGTATATAACAATATTAAACACAATGTTAAAATATACGTGTTCTATATCCTAAGTCTCTGGGTATTGGGAATAGAATAGAAAGCTGCACTTAATTTTCTACTAGCCTTTATTCCCAACACTCTATCTAAGAGACTTGAAGTGGACTCTACGAGTCCCCTCACAACCTAATACTTATTGTTGGAGTGCCCATGAACCCCAATACATGTTTAGGGCTACCTGGGCATTAACTGGATATCCCCTTTAACCTAGGGACCCCTAATAGTTACAGGTACACTTTGTGTTCCTTTGCCCCTTTTACCTTTCTGGGCTATGCTGAAGCAGGGAATCCTAGCGGTGAGTCTCACTAGCGTTTTCAAGGGGAGATATTGCCAAGACAATGTGCCTACATGTATCCAAGAACCAAGCATTATTCTCGGGTACATTTTTAGGGGAACAGACAACTCCAGACCCCAACTACCTAGACACATTCTGACAAATATTACTTTGCAAAACCCAGTTGAAACTCATACACTAGCAATCTCTGCTCGTTGGCATCCCATGAAAGGTAAAAACACAAGAAATCTTTATTGTTGCACATTACGGTTTCTGAATTTACAGTTGCTGGGCTCAAGAGCTGACACTTATTGAACCCTTACACACAGATCATGGGTAACTATTCATGGGCTTGACCTTTATTGAGAGCCTGGTTACCCCCTACCATCGCAATCTTTAATTAACAACTACTACCTGGTATGAGCTGAATAGGCAGACCCCTCATTTAATTGTTAGTTAAGTGAATGTGCATTAGAGTATTTAAGGAGTCTATCTTGGCTGTGAGCCATATGGCTGTGTCACCCCAAAGTGTCACATAAAGTGTCCGTGGAGGTAATACTGGAGTTATCATCTGTGGATGCTCGCTACATCTTTTAATATCCTTAAATCTGGATACATTCTGAATACCATGGACTTACATTCTGATTTAATTTCCTCACACAGGTATGTTTGTTTGATTGGGACCCTTCTATTAATTTTAAGCCCATCTGCTATCGATCTTTAATTAACAACTATCTGGTATAAGCTGAATATGCAGACCCTCCCTTATTTGTTAGTGAAGTGAATGTGCTTTAGCGAATTTAAGACAGTCTATCTTGGCTATGAGCCACACGTGTTTATTTTTTTGTACGGTTTATTATTTTATGGGTTCCTGTTCGTGGATTGGTTCGTGAGTAAGGTGCGCAACGGGAGTCGGTGGGGGCAAGTAATGGTAAGTGAACTAAAGAAATGTATTTTATTTAACTTGTTAATTTTTTTAAAAGCTTTTTTAACATGTGTATTTTTTTTTGTGGTATATCATTTCTTGCAACTGTATGTATGTATGTATATATGTCTAGAGAGATATATACATACAGGGTAAGAAATTATGTTATTTTAAAAGCTTTCTTTCATGTGTTTTAAATTAATTTGTCTATGCTGCTATGCTTTATTGTGTGTTTAAAGTATTTTAAAATTAGAAAGATGTAATTGTTGATATTGTCTGCTTGTGTTCAGGGCTAGCCTTGGTTTTAAAGTTTGTATTCTGGTTGGTACTTATATTTTTTCACATGCTGAATTGTTCTGCTCGAGGCGTGAATTAGTTAATTGTTTCATTGTTCGGGATGGACTGTCAATTGTTTAGGGATGTAAATAATGATTGCTAATTGATTTTTGTTTACTTGATTGGTTAAAATAGTTGACTTGTTTGGAGGTACTGTACTGTATTTGTATTTAGCTTGCAATGATATTGTTCACATTCATTTGCAGAATGTTTATGGTGCATATATTTTATGCATCATTTATACAATGTAAATGCAATGTATTGATTGGAATGTGAGGTTTATCATTGGCATTTGATGATTTAGATTGTAAGATCAGTTAGGATTATTAAAGGAAATTCATTGTAATGTAGTGTGTCTGTATGGAGAAGTGTTATTTGTAGTACAGTATGGTTTTGATAACCCTTCTACATTTATTTGTATATTGGTTCATCATGTGTGTGTATATACTGTATATATATATATATATATATATATATATATATATACAAAGAGATATATATATATATATATATATATATATATATATATCTTTGTATATATATATATATATATATATATATATATATATATATATATATATATATATACTGTATATATAGTTGCATGATGAAGAACTGTACAAATTCATGGGTGAAGGGTGGGTATCGGGCCAGTGTGGCTTAACCCCTTAATTACCTTTGCGGTTATTATCCGATAAGGTGTTTAAGGGGTTAATTGATATCTGAATGTAATTGCAATGTATTGGCTTTGTTTTGGCAATGTATTTTGTGGACAAGACAAGAATGTTGCTGGCGACGGAGACTTCTTGATGAGGTCAGTAGCACTTTATTATTTATTTGAATATGCTAGTTAATGTTTTTAATAATGGACAATTATTCTATTATCCATATCTGGATAATAGTTATTTTGCACATTATTGTACTGTAGGTGTTGGGGGGGGGGAGGGGGTGTTTGTATTGAATGTATAGGCCAGGTTTATTTTTTTTACATTCAGGGTTTGTTCCGTGGTTCCTCGTGAGACCTCTGGAGACCACCTGTGGTTTCCTCGGGTATCTCACGGGTACCAGGCTGGTGGTTCCACGGGTGACACATGCGGGGATGAAGCGGTGGTCCCACTTCTGTGGGGGCACCGCCGACCCGTAGGTGCGGGGATGAAGATATGTGGTCCCACTTCTGTGGGGGCACCGCGGACCCGTAGTGAGCACCCGTGAGTTCCCCAGACCCCCGTGGGAACCACCCGAGGCCCCACAGACACCTGTGGGTCTGACCCGGGGCTCCCAGACATCCTTGGGCCTACCGTGGGGACCCAATTGTGGCCCACGGTGACCCAAGGAGACCACCTGGGGGCCATGGTGCTTGCGGGACCCACCAGCAGGCCTCCATAACCTGTTTAAAAAGGGCTGCTGGTACCCTGTAGGTCTGTCAGGTGCCCGCCAGCCCACCGGGGACTCGCGTGGGGCTGCGTTATGAACCCTGTTTGTAAAAGGATAAATCTTGTATTTATGGGGGGGCACAGGGGGTGGGTAATGTATTTAATAAATATAATGATGTTTATTGTGGGTCACTGTTGTTTTTATTGTGGGTACTGGGGGTGGGGGAGGGGGTTCCGAACGGTATGTGGCTAGGCCTCCCTTGTGGGTAATGGGTGAGGGGGGTTAGGCCTCACGGGGTGAGAGGTTAATGTGGGAGGGTATGTAGGCATCCCGAGTGGTGGGTGAGGGTGGGTTAACCCCTTAATTACTGTAGCGGTTAATAACCGCTATGGTGATTAAGGGGTTAGGGGACATTACTTTGGATGTTTTAATTTTTGTGTCTGTTTTGCAGAAGCGGAGGGGCCATGGCCAGGATGGGGGTGGGGGGTAACGGTATGTGGGTAGTGGGTGAGGGTGATTAGACCTCACAGTATGCACATCGGGTCCCCCCCCCTCCCGTCATTTACATAAACAGCACCAACAGGCAGGGAGATTTAACAGACACAATAGGGGGAGGGGGCTTTACACAGATCACAGTCAAGGAGGTGGGGTTATAACCCACTCCCCCTCCCCACATTTACATAAACTGCACTCACAGCAACACAGGCAGGGAGATTTAACAGACACAATAGGGGAGGGGGCTTTATACAGACTACACTCAAGGCAGGGAGATTTAACAGAAACATTAGGGGGGAGGGGTTTTTAAACAGATTACACTCAAGGCAGGGAGATTTAACAGAAACATTAGGGGGGAGGGGGCTTTACACAGATTACACTCAAGGCAGGGAGATACAGGGGATGTACTGTACTGTATGTTGTTTATTGCAATGCTTCAATGTGTGTACAGTATAATGTTTTTTTACAATTAGATAGATGTAATCCTTGGTATTGTAAGGGTTAGCTTTGGTTTTAAATTTTGTTTTCTGGTTGGTACTTATATATTGATTTTTGTTTACTTGATTGGTTAAAATAGTTGACTTGTTTGGAGTACAGTATTTGTATTTAGCTTGCAATGATATTGTTCACATTCATTTGCAGAATGTATATGCTGCATAGATTTTATGCATCATAAATACAATGTAAATGCAATGTATTGATTGGAATGTGAGGTTTTTCATTGGCATTTGATGATTTAGATTGTAAGATCAGTTACCCCCCCCCCCCTGGTTCCCCTACCACACACATGACTTTAGATCACGGAGGTCTGGGTTGAACATGGACACATGTTCCCTTCTTGTTCATCGTCATAAGGTTTCCATCACTTATCACTTTCACCATCACAATCATATATTTAATATTGATCATAGATTCATCACATTATCTATCACATATCATTCTAGTATATTTATAGACACTATCACATTCAAATTCATTCACGTTCACAATTCATCACATTCACCATGAGGAGTGTGGTGGATTTGGCTGTACAATGCAGTTTTGATAGCTTGTTATATGAGTGACCTTGGATACATGTCCGGTCTATACTTCAATTTTTTCTTTCTTTGTTTTTTGGACAAATGCGCTCACTACCATTCACTTTGGTTGAATATATGCAGCCATATGTACAGACAGGTTTTAGTTATATATACATATAAGTTTATTTTGGCCTGCATCTTTTCACCGATATTTAAAAGTAATCCTTAAGTATATAGTTTAACCTCTTCCTCGCTGTTGCAGATATATGCCTAATGTTGGACCTTCCCCTAAATGGGGTTTGAGAATTTATGAAGGTAAAATAGTACATATGTTTCATTACCATAGGCAGCTACAGGTGGGTTCTCTCTATATACCATACCTGGATGATAGTTTCCATATACGAATAGATTTCTCTCCATAAGTCTTGGTTATTATAACATGGACATAAATACCATATATATTTTTTGTATTTTTATTTTATTATATTTCATTTTTATTTCATTCTTTCATTGTTTTTATTATTTCATTTATTATTTTCTTTTTCACAATTAGCATTTTGTTTGCTTTTATAACAATCATTGATTAGACTATATGTCTTGATATATATATATATATATATATATATATATATATATATATATACGTTTACAATTTTTCTTTGATTATTCACATTTTTAAGTAGGACATATGTCTGATTTACCCCCCTCAAGCCAGATACTAACATCTAATTGTTTGCCTTTGATTACCATCTGGTATCAATTATCAGTACCTGTGTATTCAGTTGATTTGAGGTATTTAACATGTTCTATGTTTCTATATTCTAGTGGATATAGTATATGATAGTTTTTATTTTTATTTTTCATTATGTGCACAATGGTTTTAAATGTAAAAATATTTTTATACTTGGTATTGTTAATAGTAGCACATACTATCTTTTAGCCATACAAAGGATTATAATATGGTCAGAATATATAGTCATGTTTACACAGGTTTTGCTGATCACTTTCAATTCAGCCAATTGTACTCGTGGGTGTATATATATGCATAATAAGGGACCCAGAGCCCCTTCCCCTGAAGAAGTCAGTTAATCTGATGAAACGCGTAGGGACAGTTGTGCAGTTGATCCTCCAATGCTGCTGGCAGACCTGTTGGTAAATCCTAGCCCGTTTGTCCTTTGAATTTGATCGGGTGATGTCACTTGCAGTCCCGCCACATCTATCGTCCCCGGAGGGAACCAAAGTTCATCTGTTGGTGTGTGACCGGGGAGAGGAGTTGCGGTGAGCCCGATTTCGTGAGTTCCTGTTTGACGGTGAACCACGAGGACAAGTTTGGACACGGTGAAGGCACGGAGCAGTGTAGCAGTAAAGCGGCGGTTGCTGATCCTTTGGAGCATGAGTATTATCTCATAACATGCTTTGTATCTATCTATGTTTGTGAGTTCATTTTATGAGCCTATTTGGGAAATTAAATATTTCATTGCACAATAATGCACTAGGAATCGGCGCTTTTTTCTCTTTCCTTTTTTTCTATGCAGGTGGTGGGGGAGGTCGTTGCACCTTCGTTGAAGAAGCTGCATGTTTCCTGATAGTGCTTTATTTTTTCCCCTCAATTGGACATTGTTTTGGGACTCAAAAGGACAGCTTGTATTGTGCACCTATAGGAGGTTCAACAGCACTATATATGTTTTTATATATATATTTTATATGGCTAGACATCTATTTGTCAGGTTTTATTAATGTTATTGGTTAATATATTCATGTAATCAATACTAATAATTTATATTATTCAATCCACTTAACTCTCTGACATCTCCACATAGGCGCAGATCTTTATTGTATATATTCATAGATATATATATATATATATATATATATATATATATATACTGTATATACTGTATATATATATATATATATATATATATATATATATATATATATATATATATATATATATATATATATATAGGGATTGTTGTTATATATATACTGTATAAATAATATACATATATATTTATTTATATTCATGTATTTAGTTATTTATTTAGATTTATTTTTTAATTGTGGGGCTGCAGTGCGTGAATTTTTTTTATTGTGGGTAGCGGGGGTGGGTGAAGGGGTTAATTGGCCCTTGGTGTGAGTTTAGTACTTGCGGGGGGGGTTGCGGGTGCACTTAACCCCTTCACGACCGTAGCAGTTAATACCGCTACAGTCGTGAAGGGGTTAAGTGCACCCGCTACCCCCCCGCAAGCCCTAAACAACCACCGTTGGGGCTAATACCCCCTTCACCCACCCCCGCTACCCACAATAAAAAAAATTCACACACAGCAGCAGCAGCACAATTAATAAATAAATCTAAATAAATAAATAAATACATGAATAGAAATAAATACATTTAAAATTCATTTTTATTCATAGTGTAGATGTGCAGTGGGTCTCCGGAGCTGAACCGCTTTGGTTTAAGGTCCGGGGACCCCCTGCTTCCCGAGCTACAGGCCCCTTTAGGGGGTGCCGGTATCCCTCTGCTTTGTTTACATGCCGCGGCCACGTGATCGGGACCTTTAAATGCAGAGGGATACCGGCACCTCATAAAGGGGGCTGTATCTCGGGAAGAAGGGGGTCCCCGGACCTGAAACCAATGCGGTTCATCTCCGGAGAACCCCTGCACATCTACACTATGAATAAAAATATATTTTAAATAATTTTTGATGTGCCGATGTTTGCGCAGAGAGAGCAGCGGTTCTCTCTCTGCTGCAAACACATCTCGCCCCCGCCAGCCTATAGTATCATTGATGTGCATACAGTATACAGTACTGTATGTGTACAGTACTGTATGTTAGGGGTTATAGTGGTTGTTGTTATACAGTATATATATATATATATATATATATATATATATATATATATAGATAGATAGATAGATAGATAGATAGATAGATATAGATAGATATAGATATAGATATAGATATATAGATATATAGATATATAGATATATAGATATATATATAACATAATACTGAGTTAAGTTATGGTGAGTAAAAAAAGTGACAAAAACCCTCCACAGGAAAGCAAATATGCAAATATAGCTGTATGCTCATCTGCATGTCTTAGGCAGGTCTGCAACCCCGCCTTTCCCCATTATCACCCAGCATACAGCACTTCCACTGCAGCAAGGGATTCTGGGAAATGACATGCAAATGAGCACACAGTGTCACTTTTTGCCTCAATAACCATTTTTAACATGGTTCCCTTTAGGCTTAAGCCTACTTTTACTGGGAATGCAAGAGAGGCTATGGGATAGGCTAAACCATAATACTGAGTTGAGTTAACCCCACACTGATGAGACCCATCAAGGTCGAAACAGCTGTCTGTGGGTGGTTTTCTGGGTATGCACCTTAACCCTGGCTGTGCTCAAAGCTGTGACCATGCAGCAAGCTTAAGCCTATAGGGAACCATGTTAAAAATGGTTATTGAGGCAAAAAGTGACACTGTGTGCTCATTTGCATGTCATTTCCCAGAATCCCTTGCTGCAGTGGAAGTGCTGTATGCTGGGTGATAATGGGGAAAGGCGGGGTTGCAGACCTGCCTAAGACATACAGATGAGCATACAGCTATATTTGTATATATATATATATATATATATATATATATATATATATATATATATATACACTGCATTACAATTCATGAATTTATGCCATCTGGCGGACACGCGAAGCATTCCAGCCTAGTAAATCCTGAACCATTATCAATTAACACATCAACCGCGCGTCAGCCGTGCATGACCCCTGGCTGGGAACGCGGCATGCTCCGGGTGAACAGCGTGGCATTCCAGGAACCTGCCAGGGACAAACCGGTGATTTGTTAGAATAAAGTGTGCCGCTACTGTATATCTATATATAATTAACTATATATTGTGTGTGTGTGTATTTATATAGTATGTATATAGGCCTGACGTATGTCGGTTTCTAAATTATTGCGGAGTGCCAGATTGTGCAAAATGCAACATGCAATTATAATATCTGACACTTTAGCAGGCTTATATTGAAGTGCCCCACCAGTTCTATCTAAACACCTAAATCGTGTCTTGAGAAGCCCAAATGTTCTTTCTATGACGGATCGTGAAAATATATGTGCCACGTTATACCTCTCCTGTGCTTCACATTGAGGGTTTGCCACCGGGGTCAACAGCCACGGCCTAATTCCGTATCCTGAGTCACCTATAATCCATCATACTCAAATATGATACAATTTGTGTTAACATTATTACATTCAACAGTTCATAGAAAAACTAGAGTTGTTTGTTAACACATCATAATATGAACTCACCCCCCAGCCAACCAGGTCCAAAATAGCCTTCTTCGAAAGCATGGAAGACTAATGAGTTTCTCAGGATAGAGGAATCATGACTGGAACCAGGGAATTTGGCTACCACATGCATAATCTTCATTGTGGCATCGCATACCACCTGTACATTCAGGGAATGGTTGTGCTTACGGTTGCGGTAAGCATGCTCACTCTGACTAGGCGGGATCAAAGCAACATGGGTGCAATCTATTGCACCCATCACACATGGTATCCCGGCTACGGTATAAAAGCCATTCCTGACTTCCAGCCACTCTGTGTGCTCTTATAGAAGGGAAAAGAGGAGAAATCCTCAGGCGCGTTGTTCTGCTTGTGGCTCCAGGACATATATGGACGTAGAAAATAAAAGAGAGAGGGAGACCACAATGAAGAAAAATTCAACATACATATATACCTTGATTTTTCATTTAAGGGGAATAAAGTAGGGAGGAGACACACTCACATTAGGTATCTGGTCTTGGTCAGATGACTACTCCTCTGGGTGGAGGATGGGTTGGGGGTGAGGGGAAACCCCCTGATGACGCCTCAGAGAATAAGGAAAAGGGAAAAAATAGTGTAATAACGTTTAATACCATACAAAAAATAGAGATTAAAAACTCACAAGCAGCCAAAAGTTTTTGGAATAGGGAGGAGATAGATCCAGACTCCACAGAGCATCCCTCTCAGAGATGGGTTGTCATGTGTAGACTGTTTTCCAGTTGGTGGTGTCTTCTGGATAGTGCGTAGAGTTCAGCAAATGCAGGGAGGGTTTGCAAATGCCTGTGCACGGGCTGGGTCCTCCTCCATCTGATTTCTTCTATGCACACTCCTTACACAGCCCCCGTTCCTTCGCGCATGCGCATGCGCTCCCGGCGAGATGCTGGCCAAAACTGGAAATCCAACTTCCTCACTACGGTGGCCTGTGATGACCAAAAACCGACTACAGAACTGTCTCATTTTTCAAATCGCGTTGCTGGCATTACTACTGATATGTTTGTTCCGGTGCCTGTATACATAATAATGTGCGTGCACAACGTCTGTTGCACGCGCACGTCACGAATGTGTGGACTAAGTCTTAGCATTATGCATATCATGGCTGAAAGTTATGATATGAAAACGAAACAAATTCACTTCAACAAACGTACATATCTAAACATTGTAAACGGACGTGTGCCCAATGCAAAAACTGACGCTCAGCCAATGAGCGAACAAAATACGTGTGACGTCATGTTAAGGCAGCGTGAAATGCACGCAAACACCCCTCCCACTGAATGAACATTGGCCTTCAGCGCTGTGCACGCACCGCCCCACCGACACGCGTGCATGACACACTGCACTGACCGTAACAATAAGTTACGAGCACAGCCAATACTGTTTCACGCGCGCACATCGGTTGGGGGTGGGGCTTGCATCGGTAACCTTTTTAAGGACACCTTGGGAAATTACCACGTTCCCACGTCATATGTGGGCGACACTTTGTTTTTTTATGTTGAATGCTAAACAATGAGGTGTGTGTGTGTTACAGTTAGTGTAACATGTTGAAATGATACTTTAAAAGCGATAAGCATCTATGATTTAGGACTCCGTCACAATGTGTACTAATGGTTCGTCATGTAGTATATTGTTATAGGAAATAATGTCTTTGTGCATGCTACATGTAAGGCTGTCTGCAATGTTAAGCTGTATACACTCATTTGGCTAACAAATGGTGTATATTATTAATGTACACATATATAATTTGAGTAAAGGCATAACAAAATTTGTATTTACCATTCTTGTAGAAGTCAAAACTGATTTGGCTGCAACTGCTCGCTCCAGGAAGGCACAACAGTATCATCCATGGTTGAGGCAACCGTTGAATCCTGAATCACACACATCTTCATGAGGGCGTCATATGGATCTGCAGTGGCTTCTTCAAACAAGATGTCCGGAGGTACGTACAGTTGTTGGTTGTTTTCACATCCACATTGGTATTGCCCATATAAGTTTGGATACATATCATAGTAGTTATGTCCATCTTGCATCTGGTCTGGATGAATGGAGGGTGCAGGTATATCAGCAGACGCGACAGTCGGTGCGGCTTCAATGTAACTGGTATTAGGCAAAAATATGCTATTTAACAGAAGATATGTTCCATGTTAGATGGTAAGTTTAAATGATGGCGCAACATGCCAGCATCCATATCGTTGATCTAGCCGATCATGGACACGCTCAAACCATTCATTTGCGGATAAAGTGAATCGTACAGAAGTTTTAAAATGTCGTTGTTTGTCAGGTTCTTGGTAGTATGGATATTTCTTTTGGATCAAGTCATATTTTGCCCACGATAGCCCTTTTCTCTGGCGTTGATTCGATTGCTTCATAAATCATAAATTTGTATGATTTACGTGGATGGCTGTGCAATGTGGAAGCTTCTGCCATTTCTTCTCTCTTCAAGTGTACAGTGTCTAAGTTGAACGCATACGGATGTCTGCTGAATGTGTGAATAGTTACATGTTATCTTCGCGGTTTGTTCCAAGGTTATAATACAACCTAGCAGTTATACGCCTAGGTTTTCTCCCACAAGAAATTTGTTACAATAATTGGCTGAAATTCTTTGTGTAAGATACTCGTTTCACAGGAATCGAAACTTTACTTTCGGCCTAGGCAATAGACATGTGCAAAACAACTTGACTCTTTTACTGCTGCGGCCAAGTTTATTCGAGTATTTGCCAGTTCTTGGCCGCAGCAGTAGCCTGGCGCGCGCCGGAGGGTGACGGGCGCGCGCCGAAGCAGCGGAAGAGCGCCCTCCGATCGGGGCGCTCTCCCTACCGCTGCCGGGTCCGCCGGGTCCCCCGGAACCCCCTGCCGCCGTCCCCCACATCGCGGGACACCAGGGCTCCCTCGGGGAGCCCTGGACGCGCGTGCAGGGGGCGCAGGCTCCCGAAGACGCGTGACCGCGCGTCGGTGACGCGCGGCACGCCGAGGGGCGGCCACTAGCAAGCCGGGAAATCTCCCGGCTTGCGGATCTGGCCGCACTGCGATTAAGTGTGTCGCCAGTGTAATTAGAATAACAATGTGTGTGAAATCATCTACAGTTCTATGATGAACAAATTTCTGGTTACACTTAGCTAGATATAACCATACACACATCTCTCTCTTTGTCTCTTTTTCTGTTTTTCTCTCTCTCTCTTTTTCTCTCTTTCTCTCTCTTTCTCTCTCTGTTTCTCTCTCTCTTTGACTGTCTCGTTTGTCTCTCTTGATATATACATAGATATACATATCTATATAAATATATATATATATAATTAGATAAATATATATGTTGATATATATTTATATATATCTATATATAATTAACTATATATTGTGTGTGTGTTATTTATATAGTATGTATATATATATGCCTGTGTGTGTGTATCTAATCTCTATCTTGCTACATTGAAGGCCTTGTGTGCAAACAGGCCTTGTTTTAATTGTCTTAACACTTCATTACAGTTTATAACATTAGTGGGTGAGTATGTTTGAGGGCCTAACTGAGTCAGATGTGTAGAAGTTGTATTTAACAGCAAACAAGGCCTCTTTGCCGCCATAAAGGCCTGCACTGTTCATTCAGATTATATATATATTATATATAGAGTGCAAAACTAAAGTCATTGATGTGTGTAAGTAGGCCTTGTTGTAATCATATTCAAAGTTTAATACAGCTGAGTGAATTAGGGGCTCAATCATACTGATACCATAATTTTAGTAAGTGGCCTAACATTTATATCTCATTAACACAAGGCCTGTTTGCTGACAACAGCGGCAGATATATATATATATATATCAGTTAATATATATAAAAATACACAGACACACACACACACTGTGTGTGTGTGTGTGTGTGTGTGTGTGTGTGTGTGTGTGTGTGTGTGTGTGTGTGTGTGTGTGTGTGTGTGTGTGTGTGTGTGTGTGTGTGTGTGTATACATATATAGAGATACAGAGAGACTACAGATATATTCATACACACTGACAGATCTGTTATTGTAACCAAAAATCATACATGATCACATGCCAACATTATGAACTATGAAAGAAGATTAAGGTAAGTAATGTCTTACAGAGTTAAGACACCAGAAAACATAACATAAAAATGTATGCTGTTCTATGGGTACTTACTTAAAGTTGTATGACAATAATATTAGCATGAAATGACTATCTACATTACCAAAATAACCCACATACATCTCATCTTGAACAAGAGCTAAGTGAATGACATCTTCCATTAACATGCCAAGTGTGTAATAATGTTGTACCATTAATCAACTGATGATTAATACATACTCATATGTTATCAAATATGCCTTCATTCAGTCAGTGAGCATTTCTAAAAATTCATGTGTACAAGGACATACTTGAATGTTATCAAGAATCTGTACATGATCATACATACACTATGCATGAAATAGTCTGCATTAAACAACACCAGGACACCAAAAAATTTAGTGAATGTGATTATTTATTTTTGTTTATCCTTTTGAGAGCGAGTCACAGGCCTGCTTGTTGGCTGTTGTGTTTGCCTTTTCCCTCTGCCAAGTACTCTGGCCTTAACTGTACCTCTTGTTCTGGCCTGTGGCAGTTCTGTGGCACTGGATGTGGGCTGTTGCACTTCAGGGGCACTGGGTGTGGGCTGTTGCACTTCAGGGGCACTAAGTGTGGGCTGTTGCACTTCAGGGGCAATGGGTGTGGGCTGTTGCACTTATGGGGCACTAGGTGTGGGCTGTGGAACTTCAGTGGCACTAAGTGTGGGCTGTGGCACTTCAGGGGCATGAAGTGTGGGCTGTGGCACTTCAGGGGCACTGGGTGTGGGCTGTTGCACTTCAGGGGCACTGGGTGTGGGCTGTGGCAGTTGTGAAACAGTTGATAATCATTGCAAGAGTGATGGTGGAGCACTTTTTTGTTTTGCTGTTTTAATTTTTTTCCAAAAGCTGGTTATTAGTAATTGTTGCCCTAACTTTCTTTTGCGTGTCTCATTTGTAGGTGTCGGTTCCATATTTTGAACACATGTAAGCGGTTGGATGTTGACAGGGACCTGCACAGAACTTGCACCTACTGTACCGGTATCATCCAGAACTGGGGAATGAAGAACTGATGACTCAGGAGAAAAAGTAGCAGCATGTAAAGATCCATCCTCTGATGGGGTGAAGTGGAATTGTTGTTCTCTTGCTGTACTCCGCAACTGATTTGATTGGCTTACATTGTGAACTAGTGCTTGTAATGTCCTGTTTACATTTTGGATTTTTTAGGAACTTGGATGATGACTTTTTGAATTTGTGACAGTTCTGATATTGACCTTTCCTGCATCCTTTCATGCAGTGACAGCATCCTTTCAAGCACTTACATCATTTCTGAATGGCGACGATTTTCTTCACCCAAGATTCGTTCTTCAGAAGCTGCAATAGCTGAGTAGGTGTCACGAGCAGGAGGACTTGAATGCTGGGTTAATCCAGGAGTGTCAACATGTTCATGGTCACTTGAGTGAATTTGTCCTTGAGCGGCAACATCTGGTTCTACAAAGAAAGAAAGACATTCTGAACTGCAATGGAACTTTCACTTTGTTTTCACTATAATGATAGTTGTTCTCATAGTGTAACACATAACATGTTTCCATAATTTTTAATTTGTGTCCAATTAAAAGATGATGCTTGAAGTAACAATGATGTTTCGACTCAGTGTGAAAGAAGAATGAATTAAAGGTTGTTGTAACCTAACAACTCCTAGCTGATAGTTTAAAACACACACAATACATGTTGTCAGGAAACACTACATCTTCTGTAACAATAACTGATGTGAAGTTCATTACATGTGAAAGGCATTTATTTTGCATGGCAAATGAAATTCTTCAAATGTACGCATTATATGTGCTGCACCTCATACACTCACCTTCCATTCTTGATGATGACTTTGATGAGCCAGGTGATGAGACATGTTCAGTGTCAGGTGACCCAGGAGCTGCAGGAGCAACTAT
Source organism: Ascaphus truei (assembly GCF_040206685.1). Classification (NCBI taxonomy): domain Eukaryota; kingdom Metazoa; phylum Chordata; class Amphibia; order Anura; family Ascaphidae; genus Ascaphus; species Ascaphus truei. The sequence continues at coordinate 111,498,978 of NC_134487.1, forward strand.
ATAGAAGAATAACATCAGAATTTAATTGTCATGTGTACATAATTAACATGAAATATCTGTAGTGGGAGTAGTTATGGCTAAATATCAGCATCACATAACGAAATGACAATGATATGGTTCGGCCAATCTGAATATTATCCATCTTAACAAATGTTCATGTGAACCTAATCGGCACATTTATTTTAAACACCATACAACATACAATGTTCATGCATGAATGCGTTGTCAAATTAAGTGTTCTGTTGTACATACACTGCATATGTTGTGTAGTAATCTAACAATTATAATGTACATCACTACCAAGACAGCAAAGTTGACTCTGCTTATAATTCAGTACCTAATTGTGGAAATGTGAATGAATGTTTTTAGTGATCTGTCTGAACATTTAAGAGAAGCAGGTGTAGTGCTCAATGTGGCTGACACTCATCAACACATGCAGTGTGTCGCTCACAGATGGTACTGGTGTGATAAGGTGGCGTATCTATAAGGTTAAAATAAGATATGACTGAACGAATGACTAACGTACGTTTTCATATATAGTGGCCTGGTGGCTGAAAGTCTTCAGATAATTACCATTTCAAATGAATGTGATGAACTTCTGTTCACCTTGTCAGCTTGTAACAGCTGTAGTCTCTCCCCCAAGACATGACACCACCCTGAACTTTTATTTGGTTCTACCACCTGTAAGCCGTCCCACAAGACTTGACCCTACCGTGACCCTGTGATCTGGCTCTGTGCCCGACCCCACCCCCCCTGTCACCTCTATGCTGTGATTGCATATTAATTGCAGCTGGTTTCACACACCGGTACATCAGCGAAATAAAAATATGAAGTGACCTACATATGAACACAATTAAATACCATATGGTACATGTTCCTATTTATGCTCACATTATACTACATGAAGCGAAACAAGAGCTTTAATAAAACATAATGAAATGTGTTTGTGCAAATTACTTATGTTCGCCTTTGAATGCACAATATTCCATGCAAGACTTGATTAGGCAGTAATGGCCTGTTTATAGGTGTAACATAGATTATCATTAATATATACATATATATATATATTATATATATATATGTATATATGTATCGACACATACAGGAAATAGTGAATTATGCATTTGTGTGCACAGACACAGTATAACGAAGTTATACATTACTGTGACAAAGAATGAGTGCGGGTGTGCTTTGTTGTTATGCATGTTAACCCATTGTTTGTACAACGATTCACACATACATTCAGCTTTGAACTATAGGGCAAAGATGTTGAATGCTTTGTAAGGTAGAAGGTTGCAGTGTGTGTCATTTGGAAGATCATTACACATAATCCCTTCATGCTGGTCAAGTTGTGTATGTTTACACATAATGATGTCATCCACGATAACTGAGGCAATACATGTTTCCAAACACACAGATATATATATATATCTATATCTATATCTATATATATATATATATATATATATATATATATATATATATATATATATATATATATATATATATATATCTATATATATATATATATATATATATATATATATATATATAGATATATATATATTTATTTTTTGGGGATTTTTGCGGACAACTATATATATATAGAAGAAGACAGTTTCTCGTCGAAACGCGTTGGAGTGGGAATCTTGCTGAGGGGGGCCCCTACCTTTCCTATCTACAACATGGAGTATTGACTTTATTATTTGTGACAATCACCTGCTGAGTGGTAACGTATCTTTGCAACCTGTTACCTTTTACTCCTGTGTACCCTTATCATGTAATTACTGCACCAAATTATATGGCAAATACTCTTTACATGTGGTCACAAGGTCTCAGTATACTGTAGGTAGATTGTCACGCAGGTGTGCTTAGATATAGCCACCTACACCCTGTATGTGTCTTGATTTTTTATCTTTACTTGACTCTTGCCTCCATGCCTCATATGCTTAGGTAGTGCTGAGCCCCCCTTTCCTTTTAATTTTCATACCCTGTTTTAAATCACTTGAATAAAAACAATTTTTGTTACACCTTCATTTATGTCCGTGTGCTATTTAAAGGTTGCTTTTTCCTTGTTGTTTGCATATATATATTTATATATATATATATATATATATATATATATATATATATATATATATATATAAAGCTTCTTTGCATACCCAGTTAACCAACCTCACACTGATGAGACCCATTAAGGTCAAAACAGCTGTCGTGGGTGGGTTTTCTGGGTATGCACCTTAACCCTGGCTGTGCTCAAAGCTGTTACCATGCAGCAAGCTTAAGCCTATAGGGAACCATATTAAAAATGGTTTTTGAAGCAAAAAGTGGCACTGTGTGCTCATTTGCATGTCATTTCCCAGAATCCCTTGCTGCAGTGGAAGTGCTGTGTGCTGGGTGATAATGGTGAAAGGCGGGGTTGCAGACCTGCCTAAGACATGCAGATGACCATACAGTTGTATTTACATTTGTATTTAAATAGATAGATAGATTTAGAGAGAAAGACATATATACAGATATATATGTAGGTATGCTTATATTGGAAAAAACTATACGTTTCTGTGGAAATTAAGATAAGAACTGTAACATACGACACGCGTAATACAGTAACATTTGTCACCTGGTGGAAATTGAGCCGAATAAATTCTGATATCTCTGTCCCCTGCCAAATCCTCCACGACGACTGGAAGAATTTTTTCCCGCATCTGCTCCTCCAATGGAGTTAAGATTAGAGCTTGTGCTGGCGGCCCACCTCCAGTGGCAGAAGCATGCATCCGTTGTGCTTGGATTTTTTTCTTTAAGTTTGCCCTGATATCATCGAATCTCTTCCGACAATTCGCCCGGTCCCTGACATGATTTCCACATGCAGACACAGTTCCCACATTTCATTTTTGGATGCTGAACTTGTCCGACCTTGAAATACATACAAAATATATGACGTTAATTATTATTATAAAAACGAGCAGTTTCCTAAACTGCTACCTGTTCCAAGAGATACCAAACATGCTGGTTTAGGTTGAATATGTGTAGCACATGAGCATTTACGTGTTAACATACAAATCTAAGGAAGCTTGCATGAATATTGTTTGAACTTTGGCAAACTTTTTAGACTGATTGTTATGGTCGTTATAAAGCATGAAGGAATATGTGTGTAACAATTAACTTTAATTGATAGATATTAGAGAATAATAGTTTGATATTAAGACATCTCACATGACCTAGGATAACATGTCTTTGAACAATCAATGCAAAGATAGAATTACCTAGTAAATGCCCATACAGAGAGTCATAGTGCTCCAAAATCCGTGACAAGAACTCTGTTTTCCTCTTCATTGAACCGAGGATTACCTGGCCGCTCCACACGTTTCCTCCGAACACGTGCAGCCACAGAGCTTGGCTGATGCTGACTGGACTCTCCTTCTTCCAAAGGAAGAGACTCCAAAAGCGGGCCACCACCAACCACCCCACCACCAGACACACCAGCAGCACCAGCAACAGACACCCCACCAGCACCAGCAACAGACACCCCAGCAGCACCAACAACAGACACCCCACCAGCACCAGCAACAGACACCCCAGCAGCACCAGCAACAGAGCCACCAGCAGTACTCGCACTCAAAGCAACACCACTCGCACTCGCAGCAACAGCACTCCCCTGAATCATACGTTCACTCAGTCGCGTACTCACATGACTACCAGTACCACTCACACCAGCATCAATCTTCCCATGCCTTTCGGCCATACCTATAGCCAGTGGTTGACAAATCACCAAAAAATCTACTCGCCACACAAAAAAATCTACTCGCCACCTAGTACCAAACGTGTGCTGCTTGGGCCAATATTTACTCGCCCGGGGGTTAAATCCACTTGCCCGGGGCGAGCAAATGTATAGGTTTGTCGAACACTGCCTATAGCACTCACAAAGAACAGAAAAGAAATTTAAACACAATCGCACTGAACACTTACAAAGTGAAAACAAGACAAAGATGTTAACAAAACAACACAGGACAAACCTCTCACAATACACAACAACTCTCTCAGTCAATATGAAATATGTAAATCGCCCAGCTCTGTGTGTGTCTCTCTCTCTCTCTCTCTCTCTCTCTCTCTCTCTCTCTCTCTCTCTCTCTATCTCTCTCCCAACAACACAGAGAATGAATAAAAATACACTCTGCCTTTAAATGGGCCGCTCAATCCAAAACATGCTTGCTGCGGCAGATTCAGCAAGAAGTTTCATTGGCGTACCTAACACCACCCCGCCATGTACGCCGATACACCTGTGTGTGATCGGCAAATCATCGGCAGAGTGGGACCAAATGTTTTCGGCTTGATTCGGAAGGGATTCATCACTTATTGCATACGGCGAGGGAAAATTGGCAGAATCATGCCGATAAGGAACACTTGGCGAGAGGACTTTTTCGGCGCTTACTGCATAGAGCCCATAGTCTAAGGTTGGTACTGATATATACAGTATTACACTATTTGTGTTTTTTCTTCTTCATATATCGGGAATATCCTGCCATCTGTGAGTCCGCAAGTTATCGGAAGTATCCTGTCATCAGAGCGCCTATATACCATCGGAAGTATCCTGAGATCGGAGAGCCAACAACATCAGTTTGGATAAACTTACTAACTGAAATGGCTGTTTGATCTAAAAAAAATGTGAGTGCATTACCACCTTTATCCGTATTGATCCCATACAGTATTATACTATTGTGTTCTCTTTCCCCTTTTTCCCCCATGCATATCCCTACCTGGATGTGAGTGCGCATTGGATCCCCCTTTTCTATAAAACCAATGGGAAATGTGACTACCAGCAGCATCTTCCCTCAGCCAACCCATTGCCAAACACTGGGCAGGCTCCAACAGGTCTGGCAGTCCAAGAGGCGACCCAGTGGGATGCCTTTGTTCTCCGGACCTGGTACTCCACCTTGCCCTGCTCACCAAATGCTTTTCTCAACTCTGGGCATTTCGTGTCGGCTTTGAACTCCGATGTCTATGTAGCCATACTGGCGCCATGTACATGCCTGGGTTGACTACATAGACATTTATACATACAGTATAATGAATTAAAACATTGTTTTAATAAATCCTTACATTTGGGAGAACCTTCTCCTCGTGTGGGAAATGGGTCTGTGATACTTGGGCTAAAAAAACAGGATTCTGGGGGACACCATGTAGCCCCGGTGTTACTCTCCCTGCAAACCCACAAATCCTGCCTGCACGCCATGGAAAATTACAGGACTACCGATAACTTTGCCCCCGAACTCCTGAAAACAAGACAAATGGATTTTGAACCAAATTTCCCACCTAAAACTTTCACTCCCAAAATCTCATGTCTCTAGGACACCGGGAATCCAAAAAGCCAATAAACAGGTCAAGTTTTTACGCAACTTTAACATTGGGACTGGAATTAGAACTTGGACCCTAGAACATGGTCGCAGGACCCAGATTTCCCATAGACATTCATTGGACTTTGTGATGGTGAGGGGGTAACCAGGCTCACTAATAAAGGTTAAGCCATTTGGTTACCTCTGATCCATGTTTTGGGGCTCATGAGTGTCAGCTCTTGAGCCTTACTGTTGTAAATGCATAACCTGTACGTTTGCGACAAAGATTTTTTGTGTTTTTACCTTTCCAGAGATGCCAGCGAGCAGGGATTGCTCGGCTATGAGTTTCAAGGGGGGGTGGGTTAGGGTTGCGGTGAATGTGTTTTCAGAATGTGTTTAGGTAGTCTGGGTCCAGAGTTGCTGGATACCCAAAAAAGGTACCAGAGAATCAGGCTTGATTCCTAGATACATATAGGCACATTGTCCCAGCAAAATCTCCTCTTGAAAATGCTTGCGCGACTCACCGCTAGGGTTCCCTGCTTCCGCATAGCCCAGAAAGGTAAATGGGGCATAGGGATGCAAAGGGTCTCGGTAACTATGAGGGGTCCCTAGGATAAGGGGAATACCCAGATAATGCCCAGATCACCGAGAACCTGCATAGGAGTTCTAGGTGCTCCAAACATAAATGAGTTTGAGAGGGGATTTTTAAAGTCCAGTCTTAATTCTATTTTATAGTGTGTGGGGAATATAGGCTAATAGAAAATAAAGTGCAGCTTTTTATTCTATTTCCCATTCCCAGAAACTTAGGACCTATTACAGTATATTTTATTAAAAGTGTTTAATATAGCATGTACTGTACTGTTGTGCACGGTATTAGGAGCTGGGACTTTCAGAACCAATGTTCTAAGTGAGTCACTGAGCTACCAACCTGGTGCCAGTGAGTCTACTCAGACATCGGACATGAAAGCCACAGAGGATGCCAGAGGTGTGAAGAACATCTGGCCAGGAGGGCTAGGCTCAAGTACCCAAGTCCAGGGATGAATGGAAGTCCTCCGGACTACTATTTGTCCCACCAAACTTGGAGGAGCCTAACCCAGCGGGTGGCTTCTGAATAGCAAGTGGCTAAGATGGCAAACTTGCGCATGCCCTTGGCTGATTCAGAATCCCTGCTTGCCTGGCGTCAGAAGACTGGCAATCCTCTGATTGGAAAGCTCTGATTGGAAATTTCCCATTGGTTGTAGTATTTTATGAATGGACTCAAATACTGTAAGAAACCTCTCAGTCAATCACCTGGTGAGATTCTAAGCACCAGAAGTCAAGCTGGAAATTCGAAATGACCAAAAGATGCTCTTGGAAAATAGCTTCAGAAATTTCAAGGCAAAATTTCTTCTAATTCCCACTTTTTGGGGCCATATTCTGAGAATTGAACGTAGCGGTCGCGGCTGGGATTTCAAGCCGAGTTTAGTTCTAGGACATTTGGAGCTAAGTCCCGGTTAATTATTTCAAGTCCTCCAGAGAGAAGGGAGTGGTGGCATCTGGAACATCATGCCAATTTGGGTTCCAGGGCATTTCAAGCTACTGCTGCGGCCGAGTTTATTCGAGCATTTGCCCGTTCTCGGCCGCAGCAGTAACCTGGCGCGTGCCGGAGGGTGCCGGGCGCGCGCCGAAGCAGCGGAGGAGCGCCCTCCGATCGGGGCTTTCTCCCTCCCGCTGCCGGGTCCGCCGGGTCCCCCGGAAACCCCTGCCGCCGTCCCCCACATCGCGGGACACCAGGGCTCCCTCGGGGAGCCCTGGACGCGCGTGCAGGGGGCGCAGGCACCCGATGACTCGTGACCGCGCATCGGTGATGCGCGGCACGCAGAGGGAGTGCGGCTAGCACGCCGGGGCATCCCCCGGCTTGCGGTGCTAGCCGTGCTTCAATAAAACGTGTCGCCAGTGTAAGTCCCGGTCAATCGAAGACTTGTTTAATGTGTCAAATTGCTAGGAAAGTCTAGTTTTTTATTCCAGGTCCCAAGTAAGTGTGTCTCTTCTTATGTAGTTTGTGTTCCATTGTGTGTATGCCTTTTCCTGTGAATACATTTCCAATTTATTTCACTTTATCCATTTTGCTCAATATTTGATCCTGGTAAAAAAAAAGTGTAAATGCCTGGTCTCCCGTGACAAGATTATTTACTGGTGGCAGTGGTGGTATCATTGAGTTTTATGTTTTAAACTCCAGCAGGGTATTCTAACATAAAGATGCACTCGTAAATTGCGATCTCTCAAAACAAGTAGTGACTTACACACATTACACCAAGCTAATATCAGCACAAGTTCTCTCTGTCACTTAGATTAAAGCCACCAGGCTAAAATATACAGATGGTCAGTACGGTACCTGTCATGTGACCATGCCAGGATTGTTGCCTGGTGTGACAGTTATGAACTACTGACCTCTGGTTTGCAAAGACAGCACTTGAGGAGGATCTCGAGAAACATGAAGCAAGTATAGCTTCACCTGAGGTGGTTACAACCTGGACTGCAGTTGCAGTGTCACTAGTCCAGTCAGGGTGCTGGAGATCATTCCCTGGTGGTAGTGGGGGAGAGGAGGAGGAGGAGATTGAGAATGTCAAGGGAGCAGTTGGTGAGCCGGATGCCGGAAGTGGAGCCGCAGTAGCCCCAGTTTCTAACGGTCTTCCGGATACAGGGATCACCTCACTCCTCACACAGTAGGGAGTGGGAATTACCTTTGAGCAGATGTTGCCAATGATGGCCACTTCTAAAAAGTTTTCAGCCCCCTAGACCCCAAAGGACTTCTACCATACCTCCCCGGCTACAGCCATCACATCACAGCTTCGGCAAGTATGTTGATGGGACCGACAAGATCGAAGGATACCTGAAAGGATTCAAAGATCAGTGTCGCCGGTTTCGTATACCAGAACGGGAATGTTTTTTTTACAGTTATCACCACTACTGTCAGGGTTCGCCCTCGAGACCTTCCAGGTCATCCCATCAGCGGACAGCAATGACTACAAGCATGTCAAGGCTTTGCTGCTCACCCAGTATGCCCTCAAACAACAGACATACCGGGGTATGTTCCGGTCAAATGAAAAGGCTGGCAAGGAGTCCTATATGCACTTTTTGTCAAGGATGATTCATTATGGCACTCAGTGGGTGGAGGGAAGGGATGTGAGAAAATATCACAGTTTGCTGGACTTAATGTTTAAAGAACAGTTTCTCCAAAATTCTCCCACTGATGTGTGAAATTGGGTCTTTGACCCAAAAGCAGCGACTTGCCATGCTGCAGCCAACTTAGCTGATGACTTTTTGACTAGCCATGCACTGTCCCACAAAATGAGATCTGTCCAGAATGGAGGCAGCACAGCTCGGGCAAAGAACAGTCCACTGTACTGGAAGCCAAATCCAGTTGTGGAGGGCACTAAACCCAACCCACAGAGTTCAAACACAAACAGAGGTGTTACCAGTGCAACAAAATGGGACATATTAAACCGGACTGGCCAAAGTCTGGTAATCCCCATCAGGGGCAACATACTCCAGCTGCGAAGCCAGTCGCCATCGTGCTAGTGGCACACAAGGCGGAGCAGAGAGCCGTCTAGCCAGTCCAGTCAGCGACTCAGACAGGGGAATCTACACTTGCAGCCCGTGGAACCGCAGTGGAGACAGGGGGACATCAGATTGCACCGATCGGGCTGCTATCCAACGATGTCCGATGCAACCATTTGCAGCAAGTTGATCATTGGGGATCGGCAAGCAGCCGTCTTGCTCGATTTCGAGGCCACTGTTACTCTGTTCAACCTGATATGGTGAGACCAGAGGATCTTCTCCTGGGTACAGGGATAAAGGTGACCATGTCATATGGGGAACCTAGGTCAATCCAGGTTGCCCTGGTCTTTCTGGATTGGGGATCCGGTTGAGGCATGAGGGAGGTGAGTGTCTTACCTGGGTCGGATACTGAGGTGCTCCTCGGTAGTGACCTAGGGCATCTGATTTGTTCTGTCGCTGAGGAGGTTGCTCCGGTTGCAGCGATTACAAGGAGCAGGGCACTTGCCCAAGCAGGGGAGCCAGACACCTGTGGGGATGCCCGGGGACCCCCAGACACTCACGGGGACCACCCATGGACCCCATTGGGGCCATCGGACACCCGCAGGGACCACTTGAAAGCCACAGAGCCTAGCAGGGACCACCTGAGGGTGCATTAGAATGAATTGATACACAATGTAGATTTTGTCAAGTTATTAGTCTGCTCCTTATATGATCGTTTTCTAGTTAGTCTGTCATGTTCCCAGGATTCAATGAGAAATTCATTTAGGTGAGTTAATTTGCTCCAAATTGTTTAATAACATTAGCGCAGATCATCATTATGTTTTTAATTAGTACAATCGCACAGTGTATATTAAGCATGCATTATCATGTAGGCGGTACTCCTGATGAAGCTGTTAACCTTGTTTTGGCGAAATGCATTGAGTGGAGTACTCAGTCTAAATCAGAGCACTGGGTATACGCGCTGACTGCCAGCTGACCAACGAGGGGATTCCGGAGGTGACGCATGCCCACGGGAATGGGTCAGAGCTGAGACCGCCGATAAAATCAGTGGGGAAGCTTTGGAGCGTGTGGGGTTCCCGAGAGTTATGGGGCGTTCGAACGGAGGCTGGTGTGGTGAGCAGCAGTGATCTGCAGCGAATACCAACACACATGATAATGTTATGTACCTTTATATTGTTGTATTATAGTTAGTGCACATTTCAATTTTTTATACATAAACATTTTTTATTCTATTGATCTGTGCTATGGCTATGCGTTTTCCTTCATAATGCTGAGGTGCGCTTTTCCTGATGCTCCTGTTTGGGGCTAACCTCTTCTGACATATACCTGATCTAAAGACACATCACTGTCACAATTTGAGGGAAACGCTTTTTTTACCACTGACATCTTGTGAGTAGACTGAACATACGAGCTAAGACCTTATTTGCTACACCATATAATAGCACTAAATATTGCAATTAGATCTATTTTGTATTGTCTTTATCTCCTACATGCTCCCCCTGGATTGTGCAAATAACGTTCTACTTCTGGGACCAGCGAAGACGGGCCGCAACAGAGGGTATCTGAGCAGGGAGTGACAACTTTATTCATGTGATGACGGTGCATGACCGGGTTGCCAGAGTGATGCGCGGGTTGCACGCGGCGTGCGCTCACACTCTGATGCGGTCTCAATTGGCTGTGCAGTAGGAGACACTTGCACGATCCAGCAGCCTATCAGGACCCGCAGGAGATCAACGTAGGATGGGCTGGATGAAGAGACTATGCAAAAAAACTATGCAAAAGCACTCAGCAACTCACCAGGTGAATAAAAATTAAAAGAAATGTATTAAACTACATAAAACAAAAATACATAACAAAACAGGGGAAAAGCATTCCCACTAGTTTCACGCTTCTACAGCGCTTTCTCAAGGAGTATGCAGTAAAACACAATGGGGTAGGTTATATAGCTCCTCCTCTGATGATTGGGACAACTGAAATCAATCTTGTAATTGATAAACACAAATTATGCACACATAGTAATCATTTAAAACCAGAGACAGAACATGAAACACAGGCAGCGCTCAGTGCTACATCCATTAACACAGATACACGGTACAGTGCCTATATATATATATATAGATATCTTTTGAATAAAATGGTCTTTTAGTTTAACTCTTTGGCCAAAATGTGTTGTAAGCCTTTGAGCCCCTCCAAGGCAGACCACGTCTCAAGGGTCCTAACACTAAAATAAATTCTTAATAACCTGTACAATACCAGGAAGAATGATTTATAATAAATCTGTCAAAATTAGTTGCATAGTTCTAAGTCTGATTGAATCTCTTATTAACCTGTACATTACCAGGAAAAGCACTCTGTATTGAGTGTGGAGGTGAAATGGAGTGAGTTGATTTAGTTCCGACGATCTCATTGGCCCTAGTCCCATGTGATGGCGCCATTTTGGTTTTCTTCGTATTATTGGATAAACGTTCCCAGGATCTAGCAAACCTTATAATACAAAAACAGAAGTTAGATGAGGATGTAAATATTATTAAGGATAAACTTACCCCATTTGAAAATACAAATGAATTAAAAGAAAAAGATAAACTCTTACAGGAAAAAAACTAGATGTTTTAGAAAAAGATTTGAATCATTTGAAGTTGAGAGAATTCAATAGAGATGAGGAGTATTACCTCAAGGGAGAACAAAGGAGTTGGAATAAAGTTAGAAATAACAAGAGAAGTCAGGAACAAGGCAAATTCATCTATGGTGATAACTACCAAAATAAGAGAAAATTTTATAGGAAACCACAGGAACATGACAGGCGTAGGCCGCCCTCTAGAGAGAAAAGGCATTGTGATTAAAAAAAAAAAGAACAAGAGAAAGAGAATAAAAATAATAATAAGACCAATACTAATGCTACCCATCTTCCCCATTTTGATTCGCGGGATCATGGCAGGGATAATTACACCCCTATAGATCAGAATAAGAAAGAGAAAAGGGAACATGATAGTACCGTAAAACACACCCTTCCCCCAAGAAACAGGTGGAAAAAAGAGATAAAAGTCGGGATGAATATCCAACCACTCATCGAGGTACGGATAGATCTGACATTTTTTTAGGGGCCTTCCACTTTGTGGGATACAGGGAACGGTTTCCTTCCATTGATGGACAGGGAGTCCAAAGTAACATCAAAAAGAGGCAGAAAGTCAGAGGAAAGAGGGGGATAAGAAAGAGATCGAGAGTCAAAAAGAAGCACAAAATAGCGGAGAACATTTTTAATTTGAGTAGTACTGTATCTCATTAACAGAATCACAAAAAAATGTAATTAAGAAAGGTCTTTCATTCGCATCTATGAGGGGGAAAAATAATTTTGACCTCTACATAGACGCGAATAAGTCGGAGCAACGGCAAGTGTAGAATGGAGATGCGGTAGGGTGCGGGAACTCCGACGGCCGTTTCGCCGTAAGGCTTCTTCCGGGAGTGTAATTTGTATAGAGCATGTAAGCACTTTTTAAAGCGCTCCCATTTTCATGCCAAAGATCACAGGTTGAGTCTGGTCCATCAGGATTGCGCTTAGACATGTATGCCTCAGTCAGCACTAAATAACTGAAAGGACTGCAAATAACCTCCAACTAAAAAGACAAAAATAAGTACTAAATACTCAAATGTAGTAATACAAAAAGAAGCAACAATGAGTGAGGATTAAGAAAGAAATATTAAAATATACAGAAAGGAAAGGGGCATGTACAGTAAAATATATTTTTTAAATTATTTTCATATATTGAGAACTAAAGAGGCAGGAAAAAATAAAAAAAACATTAATTAAAATATACAAAATTATCAAATGCTAAAGACAGGAAAGGCAAAGAAAGAAAGTCTCACAGAAACATGGCAAAGCCAATATAGTCATTAATCCCAACTGGGATCATAGAGCCAAGCTGGACTATCCACCTACATTCCTTTCTCAAAAGGAATTGCTCAATATCACCACCTCTGATGCCAAATGTGACCTTATCTATGGCAAATGCTACCAAAACAGAAGGGTCAAAGCAATACACATTTAGAAAGTCTCTGGCAACACTTGTAATCTTTTTAAAGGATGCCAGATCCCGATTTTTAATATTCCTAGAGTGCTCTAAGACCCTGACCCGGAATTTTCTAGTGGTCATCCTAATGTAAATTAACCCACATGGGCAACTAAGATAGTAAATGATATTTTTTGATCTACAATTGAGAAAATTAATGATTATATATTCCCTTGTACCTGAAGAGTTTTTGAACATACGTGTTTATTTCATGCACTTGCAGGCAGAGCAATGACCACATTTAAATAAACCTTTAATTTTTGTTTGGTTCAAGAAGATGGTGGTTGACGGAGAGAAATAGTGACTCCTCACTAACTTATCTCTTAGATTAGGTGCTATCCAACTGGTTAATTTTATACACTGGCGACACACTTTATTCGAGCTTGGCTAGTCCCACGAATTCGGGTATACCCGGGTGTATTGAGGTTTGTGACTGTTTTCTGCCCGAGTGCATTGAGTTATTTTCCAGCAGGGATTGAAGCATTTTATTCCCGCTGGTTGCAATACTGCACAGTACATATATATATACTGCATTACAATTCATGAATTTATGCCATCTGGTAGACACGCGAAGCATTGCAGCCTATTAAATCCTAATCATTATCATTTAACAGATCAGCCGCCCATCAGCCAGGCATGAACCCAGGCTGGGAAGGCAAATGCAACGGGGCTTGTCAGAGGTGAGGAGCGGCGCATTCCAGCTATCTGCCAGGTACATACCGGGTATTTGCTCGAATAAAGTGTGTCGGTGCAGTAGTATCTCACAAGATAGCTCTTAGATCTTGATATGCAAGTAGGATACCCCAATGTTGTTGGAGGATATCTCTAAGGCTTTTCCATTTGCATTTATAGGTTCCTATAAAACAAATTGTTTTATCAGAAGCTTGCTTGGGTTTTGGTTGTAGGAGGGATGTTCTTTCTAACTTTCGGGTATTATTGCAACTGTGTTGAATAGTGTTCTTGCTACAACCCCTTGCCTTGAATCTTTTAAACATATCATTTGTCTGGGCATTGAAAATATCTAGTGATGAACAATAGTGGCGTAGCCACATGAATTCATCATTGGGTATAACCCTAATCTGATAGGAAGGGTGGAAGCTACTTGCATGCAATATTATATTTGTGGACATTTCCTTTCGGTAAATATCTGTTGTGATGCGTCCATCTTGGCCTATGGAGATGCTCAAATCAAGGAACTTAACATTAGTATACTCTGTTGAAAAGTTAGCTTAACATTAATACTGTTCTGGTTGAAAACATCGATGAACTGGCTAAGTAATTGTGCAGTGCCCTGCCATAATATCAAAATATCATCAATGTATCTCAACCACAACTGTGCATGAGATGTGAATTCACAGATATATATATATATATATGTGTATATATATATATATATATATATATATATATATATATATATATATATATATATATATATAGACGTGTGGTAACCAGGGGATCCTGATGACCAAAAAAGACAGCACACCGCAAAGATGATATCAAAAAAGTGTATTATGAAACTCAGGGCCGCCAACGCTTCGGTCCTCGTAAAGGGAACTTCCTCAGGGCAGTGCATATATATATATAGCCATGGCTGGTCCAGACTATCTTTCTGCCCTCCTGTCATGTAAACCCTAGTAGCTAAAGGAAGTGACAGGTTACCCTGTGGGGGTTACTCCCCCTCATGCAGCCTCCTTGAGTTGCAGGAGAGGAGGTGACACTGGGTCTGTGTTGCAGCCAATCACGGTGCAGACCCTGTGCCCTCCCCTTTCTGCATTAGGGAGGATGCATTCCAAATTATTGAGTCAGATGGTTCTTCCCAGCCGGGGAAGAGAGAGGAGCTCAGCCCCTCATGGGGCTGATTGAACCCAAGATCTGTGCAGAGCACAAGGCCTCAATATTACCTGCTTATCAGCATCATCCAGGGGTTTGGAACCCATTCTCCACTATGGATGCAAATGCTGTGATACCACCTGTAGTGGCTGCACCAATAAAGATCCCTTTTATATATACTTCTGACTAAGTTGCAGTCTGCTGGACAGAAGTATAGGAGAAAAGACATGGTGGGGATTGCCTCCAACTCTGCTGGAGACTACTGTGACTGTCAGCGTTGTCACCAATGAAGATAACCTGAGGATCACCTAAAGCCTGTCCTGTTACCACAAGATCGTGGAAGCTCATCTCTGATGGACAGCACACTTGCTGCGGTGGCCACTCAGGTCCTGGAATGTACAGATGATCGGAGCTCCCATCATCTGTACATTCCAGGACCTGAGAGGCCACCGCAGCAAGTGCGCTCCTGTCTGTTCACTTCAGAAGTTTTCACGCAGCACCGGACGCGGTAGAGAGGGTGACCGGATACCACAGCGGTAGCTGACACGCCGTGGATCTCTCCAATATCTTTATATGTGAGTGTGTGTATGCTATTTTTTAATAAATTGTTACATATTATATTCCCATACACTCTCCCTGTTCATTCCCTGATGGGGGACCCATGCTGTGATGAGGGGATAAGCTTACCAGCCTGTTCGGATCCAGCACTGGGGGATTTCTAAAAAGACAAGTGTGGGAGAGTGGACATCTACATGAACCTGCATCAAAGATACCAATTGATGTACATCACTCACACTAGGCCGTATGAGTAGTATTTTCCATATATGCTTATATTTCCCATATCCCCTATTTGTGGGTGTTCTGCCATATCTGCCCACCTACAAGTGTGCGATTGGCTCAGTAATCTGAGCAGTTCTTCATTTTTAAGTTAGAGTGCGCTCACCTTATTCCGTGACGGACAGTCAGGATGCGCGGTCTCGTTCTCCCAGTACGTGCACGTGGACCTTGCGTGGCCTGATCCCCCGTCCGCGGATTCGGACCCCGCCCCCCCGCTCTGACGCACAACGAGTGCGTTCGCCCATTCTCCCTGCTGACGCATGGCCCAAGCCCCGCCCCTGCTCTGGTGATGGACAGGACCGGGGTCAAACTGTGGGTTTGAAAATAAATTCGGGGATTTAAAATGGCTGCCCAACTGAAGTGAAAAGCAAGCAAAGTCTGTCACACTGTGTATGTCCAGTTGTGCTTACAGCATACACAGAGAATGTGTGAAGTGGGGATGCAATACTGTAGCACCCAGAGGTCAGTAGATGAAGATATGTTAAGGTGCTGAACCCATGCAGAAAAAACAATTTTTTTTCTGAAGAAAGTGAAAATTGCAGCTGGCAATTGCTGAGTGTAAAGTCTGCTCCGTCGGGTATGAAAGGATTGCTGTGCTGTATAAAGATAACACCATAAGCAAGTGCTGAGTGTAAAGTCTTCCCCATCGGGTATGAAAGGATTGCTATGCTGTTAAAAAGAAATAGCGCCTCCAAGAGGTCAAGGTGAAGAATACACCAGTTTTAATCAAATCAGTGAAAAAAATAATCCTCATGGGGTTAAAATGTCCAAGGGTGGAAACAATTAATCATAGGTGGTGGTGGCGGCAGTGGTAGTTTCGCAGCTTCAGAAAAATGATGATCCACATCCATAGAATAGCTAAAAGAAATGGGAGAGAGAAAGAGCATACTGCATAACGTTAATCTGGGCATTAAATGTATTAAAATAAAAAAGCCTTGAGATGGGCATACTCATAAGGCTGATGTTAATAAGCACATGTGGAGATAATATCTCATAGTGGAGTGATGATAAGTATACCCAGCTGTAAAGTGATCATTCGCATCAATAGGCAGTCACCTGTATTGTTCCTGCAACAGACGAAGCGTCCCTGTCTGCTCACAAGAGTCCACGATTGGTACAGGGGCCAAAAGCCAGGAAGAGATAGTGTTCCTTCAAACAAGTTTAGGACAATCTGGAACTTTCAAACACACAAACATGTCACATGCAAATAGGGGATGGTTCTGAATTGGAGGGTCCCTAATTCTGAATGGAACACCCGGTGTGTGAATCCTACCGGGCTGCAAAAGTCTGTAAGAGATGCACAGTAAGAGTGAGAAAGAATTAGTCACTATCTTTGCGCGCATCTAACAGGTGATCGCCCCGTTTTTATTTTACTTTAATATCACAGTATTGAAGCAGGGGTTCTCCTGAGCTGAACCGCATTAATTTCAGCCTTGAGGACACCTGCTTCCTGAGTTACAGGACCCGGTATGGGGAGCCGATATCTCTGCCATGTTTAAATTCTTCTGCATAACGGCCCATGTGACCAGGATATTTAAACAATGCAGAGAGATACCGGCAGCCCATACCGGAGCCCGTAACTTGGTTAGCAGGGTGTTCCTGAGGCTGAAATCAATGCAGTTCATCTCTGGAGATCTCCTGCCTCAAAACAATGTGTTATTAAAATAATATAAAAGTTGTGCGATCGCCTGTTAGAGGCGCACAGAGAGAGTGACTGATTCTGTCTATTCTTACTATGCTTCTCTTACAGACTGATGTACCCTGGTAGGATTGACACAGCGGGCGTCTCATTCAGAATCAAGGACTCTGTTGGGATAATCCCGATGGGCTATTAAACCCTGCTGTGTACTGCGCCACGGACGTCAACTCTTTGCACACCGTGCACCAATTCATGCTCTACGGCAGCTGATACATACAAGATGCTGCATCTGAAATTATGAGGCTCTTTTTGCAAATACTGTACATCTCTAATTGCTGGAAGTCATCGGTGTACCTGGTGTTCACTGGTATCAACGTGTTTCATATAATTCTGGTCATAGAGAAAAAGTTATTGAGAATCTATTTTAATTTTTAAGGTTTATTTTAACAAACTGTAATATTTAAAAGTAATGCAGGGTCACTTATTAACTCTGATGGTCCTCTATTGAATGAACACTAGCTACAACTGAGTTTAGGAATAACAAATGCTTTAGCACATACGTAGGTTAAGGCATTTAATTTGCATATGAATATGTTATTTTTTGGTTGCCCCACAATTTGTCCGCCTCAAGAATAGATTTAAAGCCACTGATTTAAAGTTTCATATATGTTTCTAGCTCATAGGCAGATTTCATTGTATTTTAATAGTAGCTTTTCATCATAACTAAATGGCAATTTTAAACATTCTGTAGAAATATAGAATGTTGCTGTCAATACGTTCCTAGTTTCCCTGCTGTGAAAAATAGACAAGCTTTTCAAATAAAATACAATAGGAAAAAAAGAATAATTATGCATTAGCTCATAATTACAAGGTACTGATTCATAGAACATTCCAAAGTTTTTTTTTTTTTAATTAATTATTTTCTTGGTAATCTGTTACTTTGCTATAATAGACAAACTTATCCTGTCAAAAATACAAATGTATTGTTCCATTCTTCTTTCTAGAGCATGCTGCCAAGATAATGAAAAATAAAGGCACTGATATAGTTGGCTTAGAATTATTAGTATTGACACAATTAGTGTTAAGATGTAATGTATTTTAATTACAGCAATATAAATTATTTTCTGCATTTCTCGCATACTACACAAGTCTGGTTCTCATTCAATCTGAATTTTTATGCATGAACATCAATATACACAAACTATAGTTAGGTAGTCATTAAGGAAATACTAGTCTAACCATTTTTGACACAGAACTTAGAGGGCTTGGGTCAAGCAAAGCCAGTTCTGAAAAAGTGGGCTGTCATATTGTACTTATCCTTTCTAGTGGGGATAAATATTAGACATTTTGCACTGTAATTTTAAGGACATTCTTAAAGAATAATGCATGAGAAACTGTGTTTTGGTATTCATGAAGCTTCGATAATATGTATGTAATGGTGTTTCCACCACCTGGAAACATTACTACAGTTTATCGTGTATATACAGTACCTGCGTGCAACAGGAGGGCTGAGTCGTACGTCGATGGTAGTGGGGACACAGGAACAAGCTTCTGGGGTTCATATCCCACATACCCCTTAGCAGTGCAGCGTCTCCATCTGCCGTAGACTCCAGGAACTGAAGGTGATCTTCCACGGTAGAAATTATCATCTTTCCCCCAAGTAAGGTCATGCACCAGGCAGGAGGTATATAACAACAGGAATGGTTTATTCACTCTGGTACAGCACAGTTACATGGCAGGCTTCTGCCCAATGCAGTACTCTCAGCTCTCACAGAATGATGGTCCCTGGACCGTCACTACAGGCCAAGGACACCGGCAGCCTTCCTAGCTCTTCCCCACCTCCCTAGCGGAGGCAGAGGTATGGTCCACACTCACTCTCCCCCGGAAGGAAGAGCATGAGGGAAAGCTCCAATCTCAGGCCCCCAATTGTGTGACCTGTCTTCCTCAGAGGGGAAAGGACACTACTAACTTTAGAGGGGTGGCCCTTCCCTTAAGTACAGCCAGGAAGAGGGCACTCTGTCCATCCCATGATTGGGCATGCTCAGACAGGATGTCCCCGCCTCCCCTTTTCACTCAAGTGCAGCACCCAGAAGGGGAAAACCCCCATGTTGACTACTGGCATGCCTGCTTTTACCAGAGCTTACTGCCAGTACAAGGGCAGACTAGTAGCCAAAGGTGGCATGGCTACATGTACAAGGTATCAAAGTTAAATCAACAGTAATAGGACTGATTGTTTACTTATAATAAGGGATGTGGAAAATCTTAGAGATATCCTCGAACTCAAAAAACATCAAGGGACTGGAATAAGATACATTTTTAGTATTTAATGGTCACATCAAGGTAGTAACACAAAAAGGCAAACAAAAATCTGTCTTTAAAGTCAGTGGAAAGATAAAAGAGTAGTGGACAAGAAGTACAAGGGAAATGCAAGGCAAAACAAAAGGGTTTCAGGAAGGTCTGCAGAGCTATATGCAAAAGCACTGGTAGGCAGGGAAAGATAAAAGAGCAGGTGGCAAGAAGTACAGCTCAACCCCGTTATAACGTAATCCGTTACAACGCAAATCCGCTTATAACGCGATCCAAGCATGGCTCCCAATTTTTGTAATTATGAATACTTTACAACACGATTATTGTATCTTAAATACTTTATTGTGCAACGCACACAATTGTACATAATTTCTAATGCGATGTGCTTATAGCGCAATGTGATTCTTTTGACCCAAAGCACAGTGTTATAGGGGGTTCAGCTGTACAAGTTGAATGCAAGGCAAAACAAAAAGGTTCTTGAAAAGTCTGCCGAGCTTGCAAGTATTTGTAGCCAGGGAAATAGTACTGTGACAAAGTACCTTCTCGCTCTGTACCTTTTGTCCAGGGATCAGCACTTTCATACAGCCTTCCAGGTAGAGGAGACAGCCTTCTGACACAGAGGTGAAAAGCTTTGGCCTGTTTATTTTGCCATACAAATGCTGCAGCAGATAACAGGAGTAAATCAAACAAACAAAACAAAAGTCTTTGCTTTTCCTCAGCATAACACAGCTTTTTAGCACACACGTCTCTTGAGAGTAAAACAGCTCTGTCTTGCTCTGTTCAGAGCAGCCTTTTAATCAACTCCCTGCTCAATCATCTGCTGCAGTCCTGTGAAATCAGGGAGAGCTAGAAGTTCCGGTCTGGATTCCCCTTGGTAAACCTCCAAACCGCGGAGTGGAGCAGAAACCCTGCACTAATTGAGGGCCGTAATATCCCCTTTTAACTACCGTTCCCTCATATCTGTCACAGTACAGAGCAGGGGGCAAGAGCAGGCGACAAGAAGTACAACGTAAATGCAAAGCAAAACAAAAAGGTACATGAAAAGTCTGCAGAGATAAGTATTTGTAGCCAGGGAAATACAAAAGAGCAGGGGCAAAAGAATGGTCAAACTGCTGCTCTGGAACAAAAAGTTGACAAAAACAACTAGCGGACTGGGTGGGGTTTATATACTCTAAGCTAAGCCCTTTCCTTACCAATTATGATTTCAACTCCACCTTCCTTTTTCTCTCTTGCAGTCTCTGGAACTGTCCATGAGCTCACAGAAAGAATTTCAGCCTTACAAAAGAATCAAGAGATACTGTCCCGGCTAAGCTCATTCTAAAGCTTGCCGGGAGCTGGCCGGGAGCGTAGCGGGCTAGCCGCGGGTCTGCTCTCCGTTTAAAAACGGAGTTTCCCGCGCGGCGGCCGCTTCAATAGAGTTTCCCGCGCGGCGGCCGCATTAGAGTCAGCTCGGCCGCTACTGTAGTACAAAACACCCTTTGGGATGCTTAGGACTGCTATAAAATATCTGTGAACTAACACCATTTTTTTTTTTATAGGAGATGAGTTCTATGTCTCAACGAAAGAACTTTAATTTTGAACATCCCAACTATGAAGCTGGGTAAAACATATATATATATATGATATCATTTTAAGTTTTCTGCCCAGTGTACCCTGTTTCATAGCGCATACAGTAGAACTTCCCGACACCATGAACATCCATATGCATCATTGCTAAAACCGTTTGGGCAAAATCACTTTCCTTGGCACATCTTTCGTCTTCCTGTAACCTGTTCATATTGATGGCGAGGAAGAGTTCCTTGCCAAGAAAAGGGCCACTTGTGAGTGTCAGTGGAGAAAAAGATTCTGGAGGATGAGGTGTGAGGTCTGGCACAGGCTCAAGCATCTGCTGTTAAAACTGGCTTGGTGTTATAGTCAGGACAGACAATGCCACCTTATGAGGAGTTGATGTCCTACTCATCTTTTATGCCTTAGAGGGGGGAGGGTGTTACATATTTGAATAACTCCCACTCCTCGGAAATTGTATCTAATAAGGGCATATAATGCCCATTAACCAAATTATAATTTTAGTGGGTTTTTGATAACTTAGGCTATGGAATTTTCCACATAACTTTTTGTGCTTGGAGACTAAAGCAGTAATTGATCTCATTGAGTCTTTCTGACACTGGGCTACAAGTTGTTGTTTTCTGCAATCTGGGGCATGTTGCAGTTTGTCACAATGGAAAGCCAAACTTTTAGAAGTCTAAAAATTTGGGTTTCAACAGTTACACCAGGTAGCATTTATCCCTCAACGACTGTCGAACTGAATGTCTTTTAACTCACTGTATCTTACTGTAGCAGCACATCACTATTTTTTCTGTCCCCACCTATTTTAGAAATGATGGAAATGAAAATGTTAATTATTAATTCTACTCATAGCACCAAAAGAGGTAAATTACTTGACCGACTCTCTCTCATTCTTTCATGTTGCCAGTTATTTTGCCACTATTTAGCTATTTGGGATATTACATCCCCTTTTGTGTGCTCACATATAGAGACGGAATAAGTTACACTAACAAGGTTTTGAGTGTATACAACTGGGGACTTTTTTGTCTCCCCTCTGTCTTTTTAATCTTTCTTATAATATTTTTCCCCTAGTGAATCTACCTACAGTATGCATTGTTGAGATAGAGGGGTTTCATAAGTGTTTATGTCATGCCTCAAATTTTGCACAGGAAGCACCTCACTTCATCTGTGCTATAAAAGATTCTGTCAGCAACTCGTCAAAGGCACAAAGGACGTGTAATCGTATTGGGGATGTACCATTTAATACTCAAATGAGACATCACAGGCCTGTCCTGTCTCATTTGATGCCAAGAAGCTGACGGGACAACATCCGCCCCACTGGATTAGAAGTAATGAAGAGACAACTGAAGAATGTTTTTATTTAATTGTTATGTATTGTATTTTTGATGCTTATTTTTTTTTAAGGTCGTCTATTGCCTGCTATAGTTGCAAACCATGACTATATTATATGGGTATAGTGTACCACTTTACCAATCAATTGGTTTATTGGCATTTGTAATTTATTTTTAAATGTCATGTGTTTATTTTGTGCCTCTTTCTTTTTTTATTTAGCTTGTCCATTTATTGCCATAGGAGAAAGTCATGCTTATATTATATGGGCATGATGTACCACTGTGCCAATCAATTGGTTTATTGGTATTTTTTTGGATTGCAATGTCATTTATTTTATTCAGTGCTTTTTTTTTGGTTGGTAGATTGCCCATTCATTGCTATAGTGGCAAGCCATGGCTATATTATGGCCATGGTTTATCATTGTGCAAATCAGTGGGTGGAGGGTGAGGGTAGTTTCTCCAGGGAGTGTGGTTAGGCATCCCAGGTGGGTAGCGGTGGAGGGGGGTTAACCCCTTAATTACTATAGCGGTTACTAACCACTAAGTTGTTTAAGGGGTTAGTGGCCATTAGGTTTTTTTTTAAATGTAATTCTGCTGCCCATGCAGGATGAAGAGGAAGGTGAGGATGGCCTTCAGATGCAAAAGCCTGTCCTGCGCTTCAGCCGCACCGCTACTGCATCAATGGTGTCAAACCGTCGCTATGCTGGTTAAGAGGGAGCATGTGAGAGACCCTGGGTGACCGGAGTGTGTTGAGAGGTAATAAAGTAAAGGAACTCTTACCTTAGATCTCCACTCCGGTCTGGGTCTAGCTCTCACTCTCTGCCGGCGTCCGCGTGCTGCCTTGGATGAGTACAGGTAGTTGGAGTGTGAACAAGGCACTACTGCGCATGACAAAAGTCCAGAAGTCCCGGATGATGCAACAGAAACTTTAATGGCACGGATACAGACAGGGGCTACACCACAATCTCCTCCTCTACGCGTTTCACCCTTGGCAATAGGGCTTCGTCTCTGAAGATGGCCTTCATCCTGGCATGGGTAAATGCAACTTTAATAACTTTATGCCGGCTGGTTTTATTTTTAATGGGCAAATGAACTATTATCCATATTTGTATAATAGTAATTTTGCCCATTACTGTACTGTATGTGCTGGTATTGGGTGGTGGGGTCGATTTTATGTATTGCACTGTAATGTTTTATTTGAATGGGAAAAAGCGCTATTGGTCAACATTATTAAATAGCATTTTTACCCATTCTGGTTGTTGGTACAGGGGCGGGGTGAAGGGGGAAATTGCTCCAGGTGTGTGTTTAGACCTTGCGGTAGGGTAGCCACTAAGGTAATTAATGGGTTAATTTCTAGGTGCAGGGACCCCCAGGGGTCCCCCTGAGCCCCACAAAAAAATGCAGGGGCCTACGGGAACACCCAGGAACCCCATGATCTGCTGGGGTCCTTGTGGGTCCCACAGGTCTCTGTGGGGGGGGGGGGTCCCCGCTGGCCTCCAGTATCAATCATGTGCAGTAAAACTAAAATAAACTGCTTTCATCCATCTTGCAATATCTTTAGCGCCAGCTGTTAGGTGGTGCCTAAATATTGCAAGTTTTTAAATTATGATATGCTTATCACTGCTTAGTGAATAGCAGTTCTGGGCAAAAAATGCAATTTTGGGCATTTTTTGGCTTATCGTACGGCTTTTTTTGCCACAGTGTTACTGCACCGACACACTTTATTCGAGCAAATACCCAGTATGTACCTGGCAGATACCTGGAATGCGCCGCTCCTCACCTCTGACAAGCCCCGTTGCATTTGCCTTCCCAGCCTGGGTTCATGCCTGGCTGACGGGCGGCTGATCTGTTAAACGATAATGATTAGGATTTAATAGGCTGCAATGCTTCGCGTGTCTACCAGATGGCATAAATTCATGAATTGTAATGCAGTATATATATATATACTGTGCAGTATTGCAGCCAGCGGGAATAAAATGCTTCAATCCCTGCCTGGAAAATAACCCAATGCACTCGGGCAGAAAACAGTCACAAACCTCAATACACCCGGGTATACCCGAATTCGTGGGACTAGCCGAGCTCGAATAAAGTGTGTCGCCAGTGTATAGTACAGTACTATAAAAAGCCATTTTAGTTTGATATTGCCCTGTTATCGGAGCTTTGTTAATAATAACACAGGCAATATCGCACTATAAGGGCATATATGTTTGTTTATAAGCCAAGGTTTAGTGAATAAGCCCCATAGTGTTAAAGATGTTCATTTTAAAAGTTCTCACAGCTGCAGTTCATATTTTGAATACAGTTCTTCTTTTCTTGTTCACCTCCAATTCAACTCCAGGTTAACTCCACAGACACTTGGAAGATGCTGTGCTTTCTTTTCTTAAAGAGTAATGGTGTAAACAAAATCATATTAAACCTTTTAAAAAGGTGTGGAGTCCCATTAATGACAAATACTAATAATCCTCATATTTTCACAATCAATGTGATCAAGAAGAACCCCAAAACCAAAAATGACAAAACAATACAGTATATGATGAATTTAAAAAATGTCCAATTATAGTTGCCTTTGCTACATAGAGTTTTTTATTCTTTTATGGTTTGTTTTTAGCATATGGAGGCTTTTTATCAAGTATCACTAACTTAGTTTGCTTTTCTTGACATTCAGTTTTCAAAGGACTGAAGTGGAATTAACCTCTCTGCATAAGAACCGATGTTACAAATGTGATTAGCAACTTTCTTACATTTGATATTGCTACAAAAAGACACAATGCATCTCCAATGCAATACATTTGACTTGATACATAACCTCCCTGTCTATCTGTAATTGTGTTTTAATGTTTAATATTTAATATTGTTACAGCAAGCAGACTTGTAAAGGTCAATAATACAACATGAATTGGTATTTCAATTTCATGGATGGCATTTTAACAATGGGGTGATTTATTTCACTTATACCCCCTTTAAACCTTTCATGTCTGAAAGATGTGCCATGTATTTAGAGCCCCTTGGCAGCAAAAAAAAATGAATTACAAATTGTATGTAATTATTTAGTTAATTAGGAAGATAAACCATTTTGAGGGAAGAAGCAGCAGCAATTTTCAAACCCGTTACAAAAAATAAAATACCTGTATATATGTATTAAACTGTGAGTTTTGAAATCCAACATCTCCTGAAAATGAAATCTAATATGATATGATAAATAATTGAGTTTTTGCTGTATTAATTAAGAATTATTGTCTTATAAAAAAAGCTTATTTGCATGTACTGTACCTATTGCATCAAATTAGTACTGTACAATTTGCTGCAATTTGTCTTTCTCACCTCTTTCAGACAGGTAAGATTGTGGATTTTACTGATAGGAGAGGAAGAGAAGATTAATCTCAGACCCAGATCCATAAAGTTCCAATAAGTCAGGGTTCATAAAATCATATTATCAAAATCAGTAATGGAAGTTATGTTACCTGCAGGGAACTCTGTTTCAATTCCCGTCAGCTCCTTGTGACCTCGGGCAAGTCACTTTATCTCCCGGTGCCTCAGACACCAAAATAATAGAGTGTAAGCTCCTCTGGGCAGGACTGTGTCTGTAAAATTCTTATGTAATGCTTACAGTGCACTATATTATAATTGTTAAGCACGTTGAGTCCCCTTGGGAGAAAAGCGCTATATTACATAAAGTTATTATTATTATTAATATTATTATTACCTGAAGTTTGTGTGAATTCACAAAGCTAATTCAATGGGAAAACATTGGCTGTTATCCAATTAGAATAGTCATAATGCCTTGTTAAGTTAGCACTGCCTTGCTTTAGCTTAACATGAGTTGCGTTATATTTGTTTTACCTAAAGATGGCTTTGGATCATTCCAGATCCTAATGTATGTGTTTTGCTGGAAACAAGATAGAGTCAACAAAATATACTTTGCACATCATATTATCATATATCCCAGGTGTGCTCCTTTTTGATCACAGGTGTCTTTCCATGGGTTATTTCAAGGTTGGAATGAGGGGATATGTATAGCGCTTGTGACAAAGAGCCAGGACAGGAGAGCCACCTATAAGGGGGAGAGCCAGGGGGAGAGCCCCGGGTCCGGTGGCTGTTGGGGGCCAAGCCAGCCTGGACAGGAAGTTGGACCAGAACAACTCAGGGGAGACTTGAAATGTCCCCACCAGCATATGGGCAGGCCTACTGTAGTACCAACGAGTATTCTAAAACAAATCTGGGGCAATCACCAACAAGACCCAGGTACATGCTGGGTATATGCTGGGTACATGCTGCAACATTTCAGTGACATTTCTGCAGACAGACTAATGGCCCATGGGATTAACAGCGGGGATCCCTGGCAGTTCCATTCAAACTGAATGGGACTGCCAGGGACCCCTGCTGTGTTAATCCGATGGGCCATTATTCTCTGCATAAATGTCACTGAAATGTTGCAGCATGTACCCAGCATGTACCTGGATCTTATTGGTGATAGCCCCAGATTTTTCAAGGCAAGTTTAAGGCAAGTTTTAGAATACTCATCGGTGCACCTGTATCACTTCCTTAAACATATGGGTGGCATGGGCAGACCCACCTCTCTCTTCAGAATATGGGTGGGTCCCCCTCTCCTTCTAGCTGGGCCTCTACCAGCAGGTTGGCCTATATGGTCCCATGTCCTATTCTGATCAGGCCCTCCTCCCACCGCACAGGCCCATACCTACTCCTCTACCCCATTCCCATACCTCTTCCCCCACCTCCCCATTCCCCAGTCCCATACCTACTTCTTCATCCAAAGCCTATAACTACAGTACTCTACCCTCCCAGGCCCATATCTACTCCACCCCCTCTCAGGCCCATACCTAACCCCTCCTCCCAGGCCCATACCTACTTTTCCCTTCCCAGGCCCAAACCTACTTCCTCTCCTCTTCCAGGCCATACCTACTCCACACCACTCCCAGGCAAATACCTACTTCCCCTCTCTGGCCCATACCTACTCCCCCCTCCAGGCCCATATCTACTTCCCCCCTCCAAGCCATACATACTCCTCCCTACATGCCCATACTTACCTGCCCCCTTCATGCCTATTCATACTCACCACCTCCATATCTACTCCATATCTACCCCCAGGCCCATACTATTCCCACCATAGCTCCTTCTCCTCCCCAGTCCACATTGCACATCTCCCTCTCACATAGCACCTTCTAATCCCCCACATAGCTCATTCACCTACCTCCCCCACATAGCTCCTCCTCCTCCCCACCAACATAGCTCCTTCTCCCCACCCCCCACATAGCTCCTGCTCCTCCCACTTATCTCGTCCCTCCCACACAGCTCCATCTCCTCCCCTCCACATAGCTCATTCTCCTCCCCCCTCCACATAGCAACTTCTCCTGGCCCCTTTAAGGTCTTTCTACTCCCCCCCACATAGCTCCTTCTCCTCCCCTCCCCACATAGCTCCTTCTCTTCCCTTCCCCACATAGCCCTTCTCCTCATCTCCCATTCTCCCCCCATATAGCTCCTTCTCCCACATACATAGCTCCATCTCCTTATCACCCTCACAAACCTCCTCCTCTCCACCCCCACATAGCTCCTACTTTGCCCATTATCCTACCCCATACTCCTTCTCCCCCCAATAGATTCCCCTTATACCTTCTCCATGCCCCCTCATACCTCCTTCCCCACATCCAGGCCCATACATTCTAGGCCCATACATTCTCTCCCCAGTGTGTGGGGGTAAAGGGTGGGGGTCCCTGCTCCATTAATTTTCCCTGGGACCCAAGATTTCTATTGTCAGTCCTACTTGTTACCCTAGTAAAATAGGACTCTCACTCTCTCCCCAGTAGCTATAACAAAGCCCTGTGGAAACCATATATGTTGTTAGGGGGAACACCTCTTTTGCATAATATTAGTACTAACATCTGTTTCAGCAACGGAAGGGCCGTTACAGCTGAAAATAGTACTTACAGTAACACTGTCTTAGTGAGCTTTAAAGATAGCTATTAACTCTTAAAGATGCAATAACTTAAGTTAATTCCTTGTTAAGTCAATAATGGTGATTTGTGCATCTGGGCCGCAGTTGCTTGTCTTTTAGGAAAATCTCACAATTTTTTTTATGAATATCAATATAGTATAGTATATACTGTATATTCAGTGACGAGAAAAAGTTTGTGAACCACTATGATAATTACGGAAATTCCATAGTTTTGCCATGATAATCAAAATCAGTCTTTTCTTAAATATCCAATTGGGTTATGTTACCAATTCCATGTGTTTTTAAACAAAATAATGTATGAATTAGACAAACAATTAAGAGTCAGGGTATTATATGTGAAAAAGTAAACAAAACCCAAGTTTTATTATCTAAAATAAATTGGAAAATTAGAATCATATGTTTACATAATTGGTACTGTAGACCATCAGGTGTGAGTTTGGGGGGCTCCACCATACCGTATTTAAAGATCAGAAATGTTGTGAGTTTGGTCTTCACCAAAAAGGTGTGTGGAAACACGTCATGCCATAATCAAAATACATTTCTGAGGGTTCAAAAAAGCAGTTATCAGTCAGCCGCTAATCTGTCTAGAAGGGGTTACAAAACCATTTCTAAGGATCCACCAATCCACTGCCAGACAGATCTAAAAATGGAGAAAGATCAAGAACATAGTCACTCTATCCAGAAGTGGTCGTCCTACTAAAATCTCTCCAAGAACAAACCGGCAAATAGTCCAGGAAGTAAAAAAAAAAATAGAACCTTAGAGTAATATCCAAGTATTGGCAGGCCACTGACTAATGTGAGTGTTCATGACTCAACTATCAGAAAAAGACTGATAAAGAATGGTGTTCATGGAAGGATAGCAAAGAGGAAACTAGTGCTTTCTAAATAGAACATTGCTGCATGTCTGAAGTTAGTGAAAGAGCACAAAGATGATTCACAAGACTTCTGGAACAATTTTCTCTGTGCAGATGAGTGAAAGGTAGAACTTTATGGCCTCAATGAGAAATGTAGTGTTTGTCGAAAACCAAACACTACATTCGAACAGAAGAGCCTCATCCCAACCGTCAAGCATGGTGGTGCGAGGGTAATGATTTGTAGCTGCTTTATCGCCTTAGGACGTGGACGCTTTCATCATTGAAACAGCCATTAATTCTGTATTGTATCAGAAGATTCTAGAGGAGAATGTCAAGCCATCCATCCATGAGCTGAAGCTGAAGCGAAAGTGGGCTATGCAGCAAGACAATGATCTTAAACATAGAGCAGATCTACAAAAGAATGACAGCAGAAGAAGAAATGCTGTGTTTTAGAACGGTCTCGTCAAAGTCAGGACCTAAACCCCATTGAAATGTTGTGGCAGGACCTGAAGCGAGATGTCCATGCAAGGAAACCCTCAAATATAACTAAGTTGAAGCAGTCACCACTGTAGTCTGTGGGGCAAAGTAGGTTGGGGATTTATAGGGGCGTGAGGGGGCAGGAGGGGTGTGGGGTGTGAGAGGGAGGGGGAAAGGTGAGGTGTGAGGGGGCTGGGGGTGTGTGAGAGGGGATGTGGGGGAGAGGAGGAGGGATAGAGGTGATATGTGAGAGGGATTGGGAAAGGTGGGTTTGTGAGAGGGGGAAGAGGTGGGAGTTTGAGAGAGAGGGGGAGAGGAGGGGGTGTGATAGAAGGAAGGAGAAAGGTCTTGATATGAGAGAGGAAGGAGAGAGGTGTGGGTGTGAGAAGGTGAGGGGAGAGGTAGGGGTGTGAAAGGAGGAGAGGTGGTGGTGTGAGAAGGAGAAGTGGGGTGCAAAAGGGGGAGAGTTTGCTGGTGTGAGAAGGGGAGGTGGAGAGGTGGGGGTGTGAAAGGAGGAAAGCAGGTGGTATGAGAGAGAGGGGGAGAAGTGGAGGTGTGAGAAGGGTTGGGAGAGATTGGTGTGGGAGAGGGGTAGGTTGGGGTTTGAGCGGGGAGAAGCGGGAGTGTGAGAGGAAAGGGTAGAGGTGGCGGTGTGAAAGGAGGATGAGAGATGGATGTGGGGGTATATGAAGTAGAGGGGTGAGGGTGTGAGAGGAGGAGGGGTAGAGGTGGCATGGTGTGTAAGAATGAGAGGTGGGGCTGTGAAAGAGGGTGAGGGTGTGAGAGTGGTAAGGGGAGAGGTTATGTGTGAGAGGGCTGGGGAGAGGTAGGGGTGTGAGAAGGAGAGAAGAGGGGTGTGAAAATGATGGGGGTTGGTGGGTGTGTGAGAGGGGGAGGAGTAGAGGTGGGGTTTGAGTTGGAGGGGGAGAGGTGGGTATATAAATGGGAGGGGGTATGAGATATGGATGGGGAGAGGTAGTATGTGAAAAGGAGGGGGAGCGCTAGTGGGAGAGGCAGGGGTATGAGGGAGGGATTGTTGGGGGTGTGAGAGGGAGGGGGAAATGGAAAGGTGGGGGTGTGAGAGGAAGGTGAGGTTGGGGTGAGAGATGAAGGGGAGAGGTGGGAGTGTGAGAGATAGAGTGGCAGTCTCAGAAGGGTACTGACACTGGTGGGCCCACAATGAAAACTCTAGTTCTGGGTTCAGGGAAAGCTGCCTGTGGCCCTGCTCTTGACACCAGCCTTTTTCTTGCCTACTACCTAGCCTTCCTGCTTTAAGTTCACTGCTACAACCATTGTACTGTGATTGCCTCTCGATCCCGCATGACACCTGCCCATCACCAACTCTGTGACGTGCAGATTGTATCTTTAAGCATGCTGAGGGCTACTTCCAGTTCTGCCTGCTGCAGCTCCCTGTAATTGAGCAAACCATCATTAGTGCCTTACAAGGGAGATTACTATTTTATATAGAGAGAGAGATACTAGAGAGTCTATAGAGAGAAAAAGAAAAATGAATTGTTGCCACTCTCGCTGCTGCTTATACAGAGCTCCTACAGTGTGCTGTTGTTGTTGCAGTGGAACTGGCACTCTGTCAGTGGCTGGTCTCTCTGGCCTGGCCTGCATGCAAAATCTAAATGTATTATTATTTACTTATAGTGCACCAACATATTCTTTAGCGCTGTACAATAGGGTTGGAAGATGAAAACAACAATAAGTAACAAACATAAAGATACAGATCTGGCACTATTCAGTTTTGCCATGAGTACCACTTGGAGGGGATTGAGCTAAGCCTAAACGCAACCGCCTTTAGGCCAAGTGCGATTACGGCCAAGAGATCAGTGAAAGGATTAACACAGTGAGGGTCCCTGATTTTGCACAATACTCCTGCTGCATTAATCCTACCATGCCGCAACTAATCTGTAAGAGCTGGTCAGAGATATCAGGGAGAGGCAGTCTCTCTCTCTCTATTTGCCTGTGAAGCTCTTACAGTAGATCTCACTATTTTTATTATTATATTTACAATGCAGTATTGAATAAGGGGGTCTTCGAAGCTGTGCCCCATTCATTTCAGGTCCGGAAACCCTCTGCTTCCCAAGGCGGTGCTTTCATCGTCCTGCAAGTTACATTTCCTGAGTCACTTCCCATGTGACCGGGACATTTAAACAGACTGAAGATACTGGCACCCCCAATGAAGGTCTGAAATTACTGGGGTTCATCTCCAGAGACACACTGCTTCAAATACAAATACAAATACTAAATAAAAGCAAAGCAAAATAACTTAATGGCAAACCACTAAGGTAAAGAAGAGGTTAAACCCTCCAACGCCTAACCTTGGGAGGCCTAACACCCCCCACCCCCCCCTACTAAATGAATGACTCAAATCTTTATTAGCCAAGTGTGGTTAATTGTGGTTTTGGGCATTAACCAAAATAAAATACACAATAAACATTTGAAACATAAAACCATTGATTGTCACTGTGGATAACTAGACCTACTGTAGATATCCACATTGGCAATCAATATTAAGCTGTAAATAAAAAAAATACATTAACAATTAAAATACATTAATAATCCCCCTACATTACCATTGTGCGAACCGCAAAGGTAATAAATGGTTAAACCCCCCTGTCATCCCCACCACCTGGGAGACCTAACCACCCTCCCCTGGGAATATACCCCCATCATGCACCCCCTCTACCCCCAATAAACCCTCTCCTTCCCATACACACACACAGTAATGGGCAATAGCCCTATTAGCCAAATCTGGTTAATAGCGCTTTTGCCCATTGGGAAACATAATAAAAAAATACATGTACTGAAACAATACAATCATTACAATAAAATCAGCCACTAGCCATTTAATCCATTGATTGTCACTGTAGTGTATACCTACAGTATGCCCTCAACAGAGGCACAGAAACCCACATTGACAGTTAATGGGCACTATAGTAAAAAAAAAAAAAAGTAGTACATACCCCAGCCAGGTTTAAGTCCATCCTCCTCCTCCTCAGTGGCACCATTCAATAAAGGGCCATTGCCCAACCATTAAAATAATAAAGGAGGGAGCAGAGCACATCTACAGAAGATGCAAAAAAGGTTATTGCAGTAACCTTTTTTTGCATCTTCCTTTGGTGTGCTCGGCTCCCCCCTTGCTTATTATGCTCTTTCTTTGACTAGGTTTTTGCCTATAGCACCCACATTGTTTTTGTATCTTTTTTCCTTAGTCCCCACCTTTTAGGGGCATTACAATTGGCCCTGTCCTGATCCCCCCTTGTTTTCATGACCTTACTAACCATTAAAATACCATCTAATGTCCAGTAACCCCTTAATTACCTTAGTGGGTAGTAATGGCTAAGGCACAAGAGGGGTTAACCCCTCACGCTACCCCCAGGAGGAGTAACCACCCTCCCTGGGGCAACCACTGCCATCACCCATACCCGCTACATCCGAACCCCCTATAACCACACACAGTAATGGGCAATAGCCCTATTAGCCAAATATGGCTAATAGCGCTTTTGCCAATTCCAAAGCATACAAAATACACAATAAAATAAAGATCACAATACAATAAAAATAAACACTAGATATTAAATCAATTTATTATCACTGTGGTTGCCTACAGTATGCCCTCAGCATGGGTAAAGATACCCACATTGACAATTAATAGATACCCTATACTGTAGTCATTAAATGTGTTACTTACCCTTGCGGGTTGAAGGTTTTCGTCCTCCTCATACAATTGCTGAACCAATCTCCTCAGCTTGACCCACAAAGCAATGATACTCAGCTTCACCCACAAAGCAATAAACCCTTAACTTGGACCTAAAGAAATGATTCTCAACTTGATCCAAGAAACAATGATCCTCAGCTTGGATCCAAAGCAATAATTCTCAACTTGAGCCATGAAGTAATGTTCCTCATTGTGGAACCCAAGCAATGTTCCTCAGCTTGCATTAAAATGAAACAACCAAAAACGCATAAAAACAATCCCTGCCTGATGGCAAATAAAAATAAAAAAACACATAAAAAGCAATCCATGGCTGATGGCACAAAGCGCCAAAAAAACATAAAAAAAAAAAAACCTTGCCCGATGGCACAAAAATAAATAAAGGTTGATGCGCAGAAGTCCAGGATCCGCTGTTTCTTGGAGAGAAGTCACTGGTGAGTAAATATTATTTTCTTCTTTCTGGGAGGTGTTTACACGTCCTCCGCTTCCTATCAAATGAGACATGACAGACCTAATATATGGCCTGTGACATCACATTTGACAGCCATATGGTACTAATCCGATTGGTGGATGTACAGTACGATGTGAACACGCATCAAGTTTGGCATAGGCACTCTTTGATAAAGGACCTTTTTCAGCTCGAAACTCATTAGAGTATTTTTGTACCTCCATGATGTCCACCCATTAATAAAACTCATTTTTTAATCGTTGCCTCTGCTTAGCCCCAGATTTTTGGATTTGTTGTGCTTCGTTTTCCCTCATTTGGATTTCTTCTCTTGGCATAGAATTACCTCTCTACCAAACTTGATGGAATCACATAGTACATCCACCAATCATATTGGTGGATATACCAAGTGATGCCTTCGATTGTGTGGGTGATATGACGTCACCTTTAAGGGAGCGAAGCACAATCAATCAGGTACCATATACTCCCCTCCCTTTAAGAAATGCTAGGATATCCCTTCAAGGAATCAGGTCTCTCAAACAATCAATAGATGAACTGGGCTTTAAAAACAGGCAGTTCTTGATCTGTTAGAAAATATGGCATTCAACCTGTTCCGACTTCTCAGAGAAGCAATGGTTTTTTTTCAATCCTGTTTCTAGTACAGAAAGCATAAGGAGGATTTAGAGCAATTCTGAATATAAAAGTGATCAATACCTTCCTCAACATCCGCCACTTAAAAATGGAGTCCTTGAGGGCTGTCAGAACAGTGATGGAAAGCATTTCTAGCTTCTATAGACTTAAAAGATGCTTATCTCCATATTCCAATAAATGAATTGTACTGCCAGACCGCTTTTGAGATTCTGTCTAAACGGCCGTCACTACCAGTTTACAGCACTTCCCTTTGGACTTACCACAGCACCCAAAACCTTTACAAAGGTCACGGCAGTGATTGAAGTATTAAAGGAGTTTTTGTAGTCCCATACTTGGATGACTGGCTGATATGGGCCCTGTCAGAACAAAAAGCCAAGAATCATGTGCGCATAGTGCACAACATTTAGTAGACGACAGGTGGATCTTCAATTTAAAGAAAAGTAGTCTTGCATTAGCTTAGATCCTTCAATTTTTATGAGTCATATTCGATACAAGGAAAAATCTAGTGTCACTCCCAACCTCCAAGGTCTACAATGTTATGAAGGAGAACTGATAGTTCAGACGCCTTGCAAGACCATCACTATGGCAATGTACTGTATGTGCATATAGGATTTCAAAATTCAGTCAAAGACATAGCGCCTAGGCCACTTTTCACCTAAGACCACTTCAAATAAACTGCCTCAGTTGTGGAAGATAGCTAAATCTAAATCCAAAATTAATTCTACGGTTGTTACCAAGCACAAAGCTTAGTCTACAATGAACTTTAATCAGCAACTTGTGCAAGGGCACGTCTTTCATACCTCCAGTCTGGAAAGTATTGAACACCAATGAAAACTTCTTCACTTAGGGTGCAGTTAGTCAAGATCAGCTGATTCAAGGACTCTGGACGCAACAAAAAAGATGTCTGACAATCAATATGTTGGATGTTCAAGCAATATTTTACTACATTAAATGTCTTCTGGCTTCATTAAGGGGTTCCACATTAAGGATCTTATCTGACATCATCACTGCTTTAGCATATATACACCAAAAAAGTTTACGAGGATTCTGAGAGTTCTTTTTGAAGCCTCCAAAATCTTACAATAGTCAGAGAAAGTGGTTCCATGTATCTCTGCAGATTTATTTCAGACGTCCTTCCATTCACCCAGGAGAGTAAGAACTAGATCAGAAAATTTTTGATCGGTTAGTCCGGCAATGTGGTCAACCACTGGTAAACCTCATGGCATCAGTTGTCAACAAGAAAGTACAGATGTATGTGTCAAGATAGCGTAACCCAAAAGCCATAGCCAGGGATTCTTTCCCGATCACTTGGAATTTCCATCTCCGTTATATTTTTTCCCCATTCCCTTGGCTTCAGCAAGTAATGAAAAAAAAAATACAGGACTCAGATTCCCCTAATAGCCATGTACTGGCCCAAAAAGACATGGTTTGTGGACATAAATAACTTGTCACTACAGGAGCCATAGTTTCACCCAACAGTTCCAGTTTTTTTCACTCAGGCTCCACTTTGCTTACCCAATCTTTAATTGTTCAGATTGACAGCGTGGAACTAGAAAATATGTCATTAAAGGCACAGGGTTTCTCCAATTAAGTTATATCAATACTTTTACATTCCAAAAAACTAGTGACTTCTGTCATTTATTACCACATATGGATATCAGGGATATCCTGGTGGGATTACTCTTGCTCCCATTTGGCATATCTCCTTCTGAGACCCCAGGGCTGATGTTACCTGCTGATAATTCCTTTAGAATAATCTCTGAGGATTCTGATTAGTTCACTACCAGCACCTGTCCCTCATCAGCAGACAGCCATCTATGCCTGTTTATTTGATTTTTCTGTGTAAGCAAGCTCACAGTCTCATCTGTCCCTTTATCTGTTGCTGTTTACTTGAACCTGCTCAGACCCTCCTTTGCCAACTCTGATTCTCTGCGCCAGCCTCGACCCTCACTTATTACCCTGATACTGACTCAATCCTTTGTTTGTATTTATTTAATTGCAATACAGTATGTGTCTGGCAGATGGCACACTGGATATCTTTGTCCATGACAGCAGTGAATGGCAAAGGAACTTAACAGGTGTTTATACATTTTAACTAATTGATTTCAGTGCTGCACAATTGTTCAGGTGTAAAATAAATTATATTTATGTACTGTAAGAGTAACAATTTTGATTTTTTTTTGTATTTATTGTGAAAAATTATGAATAAGTATTTTGTATTGTTCAGTAAATAATATACAATCTGAAATGTTTACCTTAACTACAATATCCAAAAATATAAAATGTATAACTTAACAAATAATATATGTACAGTGCATCATATACATCTATGTATAGTATTAGTTCCTTTGAATCCATTGAAACCAGCGGTCAGGAATAATCCTGACACAGTTTAGGAGTTCTCCCTCTCCACTTCTGTTCCTTGTCAGTCCACTGGGTGTGCTGCTGTTTCTGCCTGCTCTGGGTTTTCTCTGTCTGTCTCTTCTTGGCTCTATTCTATTCTGTCTGTTTGCCTTCATAGCATCCTGCCTTCTGTTCCCTGGTTGCCTTTGCCCTTTTTGTTACTGACTCAGTCTGCCCTGATCTGCTCCTGTTCTGTATCCTATAAATATTAAATGCCAGTACCTATGAACTGGCTTGTCCCCATGTGTTTCCTGGTCCCTGGTCCCAGTCCTGTTCCCTTGTCCAGTCCTTTTCCAGTGCCCTGTTCCTGCCTTCCTGCTACCGACCCTGGCCTGTGACCCTAACTACTATTCCTGCTGCCTGCCCTGGACCCTTGCCTGTGACCCTGACTATCATTGCCTGCCCCATCTGTTCCGGCCATCACAACACACACAAAATGAACACACAATAAAAGCATCGCAACAGCAGCCAGAGCTCCAGAGATGCTTGTGAGCTTCTATGTTTTCCACCTCTGGATGGAAGATGTCCTCCGTAAGTTTAGTAGCAGTACCATTGTCCAATTCAGTTATGCAAAGTTTTGCGTTAAAGCTCTGTTTCTTTTCATATTGTTTAGGCACATTCTGGAGTAGCGCAGTTCACTTTCTGCAAGGTACAATGAGCCTTCAACCATTACTATTACCACAAAAAGGTAACCCTGAACAGGGTGAAAATGGACCTGGTTTTCAAGGTGGGTCCTGCTACTAGTCAAATAAGTCCACGTGGGAAATCAAAATGTGTGTTTTTAAATAACTTTCTCAGTTGCCAAGACCCTGTTGTACCTGATGATGTTTTTGTGATCTTCACAGATTTTGGTCTGTAGTAACATTTGTAGATAGCAACAGAAGAGCAATTGAATACACGCAGTACAATCATTTTTAGTTTAAATGCATGAAGTACATATATTCTACTGTAGAGTAAGTAATACCAGAATTTACACCATCCTCCAAAAGGTTCATCATGCTGTGAAGAGGGACAGACAGACACACAGCCAGTTCAGTGGCTAAGTCTGTGAATGACTGAAAGCGTCACAGTCCCAATGTTGTGGGGGGAGTGTATTGTTGTGGATTACTGGTGGTGGTTGGTTGAAGGGGTTGTGGTGGGTGAGAGAGATCTTGTGGTGGGTGGTCGTATGAGTGTTGTGTGTAGTGGGAGGTGATGTTTTTTATATGACAAATATTTTCTATTTTATTCTATTGATTTTTTTGTATTTTTTTGGGGGGACGACGACATTATATTGTTTGGAGTGTTTACTTTACAGTAATAAGTGTTTGTATTATATTATACCTGTTTATTAGTATAGTCCTGGTCCCCTTACCAGCGTGGGTCCCCGGCTATGGGATGCTTCCCCGCGCTCTCCCTGGCGTAAGGGCAGGTGCCGTGCGGTTTGTTAGGGCTGTGTGGCGAGATAGCCAGCAGCAGGAGGCGCAGGGTGGCTCCCGCAGCTCTCCACTGGTTGGCATCGTCATCCGCGCGGGCGCCGCGATGTTGGAGTTTACCGCACGTGCGCGAATGCTTGCGCAGGTGCGGACGAGTACGGCGGCCATCTTAGAGGTGGCAGAGCAAGCGCACGAGAAGGTAGAGAGGCAGGAAGGCTTTCCAGAGGTTGCGCATGCTCAGGGAAGTGGCACGGCGGCCATTAGGATAGCGCAGGCGCAGGTAGGACAAGAGGGATGGCCATTACAGAAGCACCCATGCGGTCTCCATAGGCAGGAGCTTCCTTGGGAACTTCACTTCCCAGGAGGCATAGCAGCAGGCAGTCAGATGTTTGAGCTTAGCCAATAGGGCCGAGGGATTCTCCTGTAAAGGGGAGGATCTAGTTAGGGATATTAGCAAGCTGGCAGGAAGGAAGTCATTCAGGGAGGGGAAGCAGACAGGGGAGGAGGTAGATGTGCAGGGTCAGGGACCCATTCACTAGGCCAGAATACCCTCCCCAGGCCCCAGATAGCCCTGAGTCACCAGTGAGCTGCTGCAGATAGGGACAGACCCAAGAGAGGGATGCTGCCACCTTAGCTGAGCAGGATAGTAAGTTGCAACTGTATTGTGTGCAGTGCAGCCAGAGTAGGTTCTTTGGCTGTATCAAGGAAAGGCTCCTCATAGGAAGAAGGGGGGGGGTTGCTTTCTAAGTTACACAGTGTGTGGTATATCACCAGTGCCAGTTGCACTTGGTGAGCTGCCAGAGTCTGGGATCAGACAGCATCTACAGTAAGAGATCTTCTGAATGCAGGGACTAGGGTAGAGGTATACCCTCAGGGCCCTGTTAGTCCCCTGAGACACTGTAGAGGAATAACTGTATGTTATAGGAACTGCCTTAAGACAGGGACTCCTTCACCATACTCAGAGAGAAAGAGGAATGCTGCAGGACAGTGCCTGACTGTCAATACCGCGTGTAGCAGGAAGAGTGCCTGACTCCATAGCAGAGACTGTGGTAAAGGATCATCCAGTTGTGGATCCCTCCTTGGAGGAGTCAGAGGGTGTAATCATTTCTGCAAGGAGCAGCGCACCGTGGTGTTGGACCAAGTTGCGGAGTTGCTGACTACAAAGGATTTTCCTGATCAGGACTGATAAGGGAGGTAGTATATGTTAAGTGCACCACCGGGCCCCAACACAGGGAAGCGCTATTCCTCACACTCACATTAATTTCATTGTTGTGGACACTCAAGGGATAAGTGCCCAAGCACATTATTATCCAAGGGACTGAGGGTGATGTGATGATGGACATGTGGGCTGAGGGGATGGTATGCATTCAGGGTGATGCAATGTTATTCATATGATGTATTGATGTTGTGCAAAGAGAGATTCATTGAAGTTATCGCTCATGCTCAGTAAATACTGTTTATTCACATTGTGTGTATTTACTGTATGGTTGTTCTGGTGAGGGCACACTCCCACCACGTTGGGATCCCTCATCAGTGGAGGCGCTGCACCGAGTGTAAGTATATACCCCAGGTTCCCCATGGCGTAAACTCAGCCCTCCTGGTTGCCAAACAGGTACAGCAACACACTGATAAGTAGTCAGATACACCTACCCACCTCAATCTCACTTAGGGTGGGGGTAAGAGGGCTACATTAGTATTGTAGAAGTCACAGGAAACACCTTAATAAGACTCTTTAAGTGGGCCTCCCTTTTACTCACTGGATGGAGAGGGACTGAGGGGGTAGACAGAGAGAGGTAGATGAGATCCAGTGTTAATTTACGGAACTAATTAGTGAGTTTAAGGGAAAAATTATTTTTTGTGCAGTAAACAATATAACATGTGGTTTGGGATTTAAGCAAACAAAACCTTGGCTTTGCATTACACAATTTATAGAATAGTATTTGTAAATTCTGTCCAGTCCCTTTAAATCCACTGAAACCAGCAACCAGCACATGCACTGACTACAATGACTTGCCCAATTGAAATCAGCAGCAGAAGCCAAACCCAGAACTTCAGACATGCTTCCGGCATATCACCTCTACTTGGCACATCAGGGTCACATGACCTTGCAAATATTTTGGCAAAATCTGCCCTTTTCAGGGTGGGAGTTTAGGAAAAAATGGCAAATTTTGCAGTTTGCAAACTTTTATGAACATTTCACACATCTCTACTCACATGCAAGCTTTTACAAGAAGACAGATTAGTCAAATTCTTGTAAATCCAAAATGACGTTGTAGGCACAAAGTAAGATTTATTTGTTATTTTTACTATTTTATTACATGCCATGATGTCACTTCATATTTTAGTTCATTCATTTTAGACTAATGCTTAGCAGTAGTATTTTGTGACATTCCAGTAATTATATTTTTTTCGCTGCACCTATTTATAACCAGAAAGCTTGGGGCATTTCCTCAACCAATCTGGCTATCAATCTCAGAAACAAATGATCCCATAGTTTAATCTTGGACATTTTATGGAGAAGCTAGTAAATGTGTGCCACCTTGCACTTTTTGATTTCTTAAAGGCTTAGGATGGAGGAAAGACCACATTATTTGGCAATAAACATTTATCAAAATAGAAAGCCTGTAATAAGAGCAGAAAACTTTAGTGCCAATGGCAATTTTTTAAAGCATTTGTTTATTATATATTCAGTCGCATAACAATTTTATTTTGAAGAAGAACATAGTAAAAACCTATTTAGCAGAGAAAGCATTAAATCTTGACATTAAATTTAGTCCTATCAAACTATGTTTATATTCCCCTGAAGAAACTGAATAAATTATTCAAAAATGGTAATGTGAAAAAGCATAATAATTGTAAAAGTCAAAGTATACTGTATATATGCAGAACTCGCACAAGATTTTACCTTATTTCTATTCAAGTTACAGCAGTTAATTTTCAAATATCTTTATATAATAGTATTTTCTGAACTTTTTATTTTTAGTAAATCTCTTGATTCTACTAGCTACCTTATGTATTTATTTAATAAATAATGTATTCTGTAAACAATGCGCACTCACATCCAGATAGGGATATGTAAAAGAAAGAGAATGCAATAGTGTAGTACTGTATGAAATCAATACAGAATAAAAGATGGTAATGCACTCACATTTTATGAGATCAAACAGGCATTTCGGTTAATAAGTTTAACCAAACTGATGTTGAAGGCTCTCCGATGTCAGGATATGTCTGGAGGTATATGGACTCTCTGACGACAGGATACTCCCAATGTCTCACAAGCTCACAGATGCAGGACATTTTCAATATATAAAGCAGAGAAAACACAAATAGTGTAATACTCTATATACCAATATTGATTTTAAGGCTGTACAGTAAATGCACTCACATTTTATATGTTGTTGTTAATCGCTTTTTGGTTGTTCAAGTAACCAACTTTGGAAGGACTTCTGGAATTACAGGATACAACATCTAAGACATAGATTCTACAACAATATAAAAACATGCGGTCAGTCGCGATCTCACCGCTGCTCAGTTCCGCCAGATCTCCAGTTGCCTCTGCTCCTCGCGTCACCGCGTGACGTCACTGCCGGTTGCGTCAGTTCATCTGTCGGTACACGCCCACAGATGAACCTCTCTCCACTCTTGAGACCACGTATCAGCCACACTCTACGCGTTTCACTGCACAGATGGCAGCTTCCTGAGGAAGCAGTGAAACGCGTTTGTATTTATGTACCTATTAATATTAAAAGTACTGGATGTGCAAAATTATTAACTATTTTAATGGTGACACTTTAATTGCACAAATTGATCAAAATCTTTGGTCTTGCATGGAGCGCATCTGTGGATGTTAATTGGTCCTAAACTTAGTTCAATTAGGTATCTCTTTTTTGGAGATTACTTTGTCGTTAAGTCCTTGTTGTAGGATCACAGACAACTCTTTAACAAATAAATCTGTTGGATCCCCACATTTTTTTGTCACTTTATAGTCTTTTGTTTTCTGCCAAATAGTCAGTTGTTAACTGTAGCACAATGTTACCACCTTTGTTGGCCTCTTTAATGGTTATGTGGTTCATGTCTCTTAGTTCTTTCAAAGCTTTTCTTTCCGAAATATTCATATTGGTGTAATCATCAGTCATATGAATACTTTCCAGATCTTTAGTGACAAACCCTACAAAGGTGGAAACATTGGCACATGTGTCTAAATGGGGGGTGAAACGACTTTGACTTTTTGGACTTGAATGGGGACCTTCCCCTTGTTCGCGTTCACATTCATCCTGTAAATATAATTGGTTATCAATGTTTTCGTGATCACCAGTATCTAATTCTTCAATTCCCGAATTGTTTGTGATATACCTATCCCTTCGCGCAAAATGTTTATGCAATAACATTTTGCGAGCGAATAGATTTATGTCTTTTACTGCATCAAACAAATTACATTTTGTGGCTAGGACAAAAGTTAGTCATTCCATAAAAACAAGAACTTGTTCTTGTTTTAGAATGGTGTCAGTCAAATTAATGATACTAAATTTTCTTTTTGCAGAGTCAAGTTCTACTGGCGCATCTCCTTCCCAGCCTCCCCCGGTATGCCCATGGTCCCCTGCTTTTTATGCACCATTCATCCACCCCTCAGAGTTCTTCTTTTTGGTCGTAATAACCACGTGTCTGTGTGGTGTCCTCTAAAAAAGAGGAAGAGGAAGAAGAAGTTGGCACTACATCGTCTTTTGGGGTTGTTTATTCTTTTTGGACCCAGATTTAAATGATACTTTATTTTTATATTGATGTTAGAGACTAATACTATTCTCAGTGTCCGATATTTGCATTTTGTGCATGTTTCAAGCTCAGTGATTGTGTTTTTCCTACCTGAAAGGTTTCTTTTGCTGCGGGTCCTACATTTTTCAAGGGATATGGTTATTGCTACACTATTACCATAGTAGTGCTACACTATTCACCTACATGTCAGTAGTTAAAAATGTTGTGCCTTAAACATGGTACTTACAGTACTAGCTACAAAATTGACACACTACTGTATATTGCAATACGTGCTGCAGCTTACATAAAAAGGATTTGGAAAAGAGATACCTAATTGAACTAATTTTAGGACCACAGAAAATAGGAAAGATTCCCAAATTCGGTGTTCAGCAATATTGAGACATTATAATGTGATAATATCTTGAAAAGTACTGATCATAAGTGTAGGGAGCAACCTTCATCCAGCCTCATGAGTTACATGAAATCCAATGTGTCTTATTTAACTCCTTAGTATGGGGACATGTGGTATATGAACTCCAATGTTAATGTGAATATGAACAAACAGTCTCTGTATGAGCATCAATCCACCATGTCATCACCCTGGAGAATAGCACAAAGTAGGTAAATAATCCTCCAATCCTGTGTATAAGGGAGAGGAGTACTCACAGTTCTGAGGCAGTTGATCCGTCGACGTGCATCACGCTTGATGAGCAAGATAGCAGGAGAATTCCGTGTGGAGAAAGCGGAGCACAGCAAAAATGTTGGGGGATAAACACCAGTTAGTATGAGGTTAAAACCATTTTATTCCATGGTAGACATCATGGTACAATAGCAGGTCAAATCTCTAACGCGTTTCGGGCAGTAGCCCTTTGTCAAAGAGTGACAAAGAGTAAGAGTAAGTTTAGGACCAATTAGGACCAATTAACATCCACATGCTCCATGCCAGACCAAAGATTAACATTAACAGCTCCATGCCAGACCAAAGATTTTGATCAATTTGTGCAATTAAAGTGTCACCACGTCACCATTAAAATAGTTGTGTTAATAATTTTGCACACCCAGTACTTTTAATATTATTAGTTACATAAATACAAACGCACTTATATCATCAAACGCAACTATTTACCCTTTACTATGTTTCTATGGCCAGACAGGTATATTAGTTGCAACACCTAGATCTGGTATTTTTATAATGTGATTAATTTGTTATATTTCGAGTGCCAATTCTTTTTTTGAACAAATTTATAAAAAAATACTAAGTTTTAATATGTTACATAAAACATCAACTCTTCCGATTTTAGTGCACCACATAGGGAGCTTTTTCTCAAGTGCCTAGTTGCACTTACCTTTTGCTGTACGTTTATCTCCCAGGCAGCACATAACCTTTGCTACTGATAGGTTAGTGCAAGGCCTCCATACTATTCTATACCAGATTTCTGATGTTGTATTCGTACTAATTCAGCGAGGTTACTAGAAAAATAAACACTTGAGAAAAACAAAGGTAGAGGAGGTCATAATATTGTGATTTAGGTATCAGCTTATCTAGTATTCATACTGTAATAAGGATACATCCTGTCACCATAGTACTGTATACCTTCAAGCATTGAAAGGCCAATGAAGGGCATTCAGACAGATTCACTGAAACACAGATGTACAGTACTTTCAATTGTGTTACTGCAATTATCTATGATGACAGTATGGATGCATACTATGTATATTTTTATTTGCTATGTACCTCCAACCATGAACAGTATGCAACTTTTACAAAAAAGACATAATACAGGGAAGTTGAATAAGCAATGGTAATTAAAGCCAGATCCCAGTTAGATTATCCGTT
Source organism: Ascaphus truei (assembly GCF_040206685.1). Taxonomy (NCBI): domain Eukaryota; kingdom Metazoa; phylum Chordata; class Amphibia; order Anura; family Ascaphidae; genus Ascaphus; species Ascaphus truei. Next base: position 111,543,951 of record NC_134487.1, read on the forward strand.
TGTGAGATGATTGAATAAGGCATAAATTACAGTTAGGTCCGGAAATAATTGGACACTGGTACAAGTTTTGTTTATACCAAAATAAATTCAAGTTACAGTTAAATAATGAATATGGGCTTAAAGTGCAGTCTGTCAGCTTTAATTTGAGGGTATTCACATCCAAATTGGAGGAAGGGTTTAGGAATTACATCTCTTTAATATGTAGCCTCATCTTTTTCAAGGGACAAAAAGTAATTGGACAATTGACTCAAAAGCTGTTTCATGGACAGGTGTGGGCTATTCCTTCGTTATTTCATCATCAATTAAGCAGGTAAAAGGTCTGGAGTTGATTCCAGGTGTGGCATTCGCATTTGGAAGCTGTTGCTGTGAACCCACAACATGCGGTCAAAGGAGCTCTCAATGCAAGTGAAACAGGGCTTCCTTAGGCTGCAAAAAAAAAAAACCATCAGAGAGATAGCAGGAACATTAGGAGTGGCCAAACAACAGTTTGGTACATTATGAGAAAAAAAGAACGCACTGGTGAGCTCTGCAACACAAAAAGGCCTAGACGTCAACAGAAGACAACAGTGGTGGATGATCGTAGATCCTTTCCATGGTAATGAAAAACCTCTTCTCAACATCCAGCCAAGTGAAGAAAACTCTCCAGGAGGTAGGCATATCATTATCCTAGTCTACCATAAAGAGAAGACGTCACGAGAGCAAATACAGAGGGTTCACCACACGGTGCAAACAATTCATAAGCCTCAAGAATAAAAAGGCCAGATTAGACTTTGCCAAACAATATCTAAAAAAGCCAGCCCAGTTCTGGAACAGCATTCTTTGGACAGATGAAACTAAGATCAACCTGTACCAGAATGATGGTGTCAGGAGCCAGGTGCCACGCACCTTTACTCGCAGGCGCACAGCCCCCCTACCTGCTCTGACGGCCGCTGATGGGGCTCAGGACTCGCGCGCTCTCACGCGCACTCCCGCTTCCTCCGAGCATGCTCGCGGCTCTTCCTCGCGTCGGATGGTGTTCCCACACAGGCGCATGTGGGCTGGGGTCACAGCGGGAGTTTCCGCCTCCAGATCGCGGTGCACTATCCCTGTTCGCGGCGCGCCACGTACCCGAGCTCCATGGCAACAGGCACTGATTGCCCTCAGCACCCTCACCTGGCTTCCTTACCTTAGCCTATCACTGGCTCTGCACTGACACTCCCCCGGTTCCTCCTCCAGTTCGGATTGGACCGTCTCACCTATTTAGGCTCAGCAGTGCCACTGGCACATCGGCTGAGTATAAGCTTCCTGTTCCGGTGCTTACCTCTCTTGTCTCCTAGATATCCTGCCTTGTCTTGTTTGATCTCCCATGTACCGACCTTGGCTTGCCTTTGGACTACCGCTTCTCTGGAACCCCGACCTTGGCTATCCTCGACCCTCCGCAACTCTCCTTACCTGAACTCGGCTCTCGGACCTCGACCATTCTACCTTCTCCTGCACCGACCCCAGCGACTAGTACCTCCAACGTTCCGGACTTCTCCTACCCTTACCTTGGCAAGTATTACGACTATTCTACTCTCCCTGCTCCTTTCCCGGCGAGATCAACTAAGCACACTCCAGACGGGATCCCCGTGCCTGTCGGTGGTGTTTTCTCTATTCCCACCTCAGTACCGAGGGTCTCGTCTAGTTTGTAGTGGGCACAGTGTGACAGATGTGAAGAAAAAAGTATGGAGAAGGCTTGGAACGGCTCATGATCGGAAGCATACCACATCATCTGTAAAACACGATGGAGGCAGTGTGATGGCATGTGCATGCATGGCTTACAATGGCACTTGGTCACTGGTGTTTATTGTTGATGTGACAGAAGACAGAAGCAGCAGAAGTGTATAGGGATATATTGTCTGCTCAGATTCAGCCAAATTCAACGAAGTTGATTGGACAGCTCTTCACTTTACAGATGGACAATGACCCAAAACATACTGCGAAAGCAACCCAGGAGTTTTTTAAGGCAAAGAAGTGGAATATTCTGCAATGGCAATGGAGTAGATCACCTGATCTCAACCCGATTGAGCATGCATTTCACTTGCTGAAGACAAAACTTAAGGCAGAAAGTCCCACGAACAAACAACAACTGAAGACAGCTGCAGTGAAGGCCTGGCAAAGCATCACAAAGGAGGAAACCCAGCGTTTGGTGATGTCCATGCGTTCCAGACTTCAAGCAGTCATTGCCAGCAATGGATTCTCGCCAAGTATTAAAAATGAAAATTTTACTTATGATTGTGTTAATTTGTCCAATTACATTTGAGCCCCTTAAACAAGGGGACTGTGAATGAAAATGGTTGCAATACCTAAACGTTTCATACAATATTTTTGTTCAACCCCTTGAATTAAAGCTGAAAGTCTGCACTTATATTGCATCTCGGTTGTTTCATTTCAAATCCATTATGGTGGCGTACAGAGCCAAAATTATGAAAATTGTGTCAGTGTCCAATTATTTCCGGACCTAACTGTATATGTTGGGAGACTTGCAGAGACCATACTGGAAGGAGTTATTGAAGTTGATGGCAGTGTTTGACTTTCACAATGGTTGATAAATGCCTCTCTTGGTGTGAGGCAAGTAGTAATTCGTCCAGGCTATTAAAATGCTTAATTCAGAAGCACAAGCAAAACAGTTTCTGTATTGGTGGCAAACTTTCCCAAACGCCTCCCTTCAGACATACAGAGTACCTCACACCTAAATATACAGTACACTGACCTTACCACACAAATAAACACTCTTAGACTAGGTCCCTGCTACAGATGGCGGCGTGCGCGCCTCTCACCAGCCCTTTACCTCCTCCCTAGCATGCCCTGGTGACTCCTCGCTTCCTGGCTCACTGCAAACTGTGACGCATCAGCTAGCAGGGGATACAACTGGATTGTATTCCCGTGCGGCAACGCGTCACATGGTGTGCCAATGAGCCAATGAAGAGGGGAGATCGCCGGCAGCCTGACATGAACAGGGGAGGTGGGTGGATCCTTCCTCAAGTGCACAACACACACAACATATTATCAAATACACACAAATCACTAATGTGTGTACTACAGCTGAATCTGGACAAGAAAGTTTCCTCAAAGCCAAAAGTAGTACCACATTCAGATAAAAAAACAAACACATCAGATCCATCTTGTCTCACTTATTATGGGTCTCTCTTCTGTTGAGGGACACACACACAAACACACAGAACATTTGTAGCATGTTGATGGTAAGCAGAGGTCAAACATGGCAAGCTAGATCCTTCACTTGGAACAGAAAATGTGCAACATGGCCGCACCCACCCCCCCTCCCCCGGCCCCGTCATGGCTGCGCCAACCCAACCCATTTTGGCCATGCTCTCATGCCTAAAAGCTGCGTTCAGACCGCAGATTGCGGTGAAGCGCTGTACACGTGCCGCCAGGATGCCAGGCATGCTTGCAGGCGCGTGCAGTGGGACCTTAGCCTTGTACACATACACTCCCTTAGCACACAAATACACTCATGCTCACTCACATCCCAGCCTCCCCTCTGCTGAATTAATCTTGCTCTTCCCCATCAGGAAAATTATCTTCACTAATTGGGCAGTGGTACTAGCAGAATTCGGCATCACCTCTGATTGAGAATTGAGACAAATGGAGAGACTGCAGTGTGGTTCCTCACCTACCCTGTGCTGCTTAAAGGATTTGTGTAAATGTCCCTTTAAGAATAACTACAAAATATTGTATGCTTTGCTGTTTCTTTGTTTATTTTTTCATTTAGGGTGTTACTTTTGTTTTTGCACCTAGTACTTAATTTTTACACAGCACCAAATGTGTTGACCATCCATCTTTGCACACTGCCCTTCCATACTTCTATAGATATTATTATAGCCAATATAGACATTTCTACCATAGCTATTCTGTTGCGGATACACACATATCTCTGCACACATTATTATTTTTATTACAAGATCACATTCCACCCACCAATCAGACACCAGCATGTACCACCCATGCACTGCTCTATCCAATCAAATACCATCAATGTACGCCCATATAGGCTGTTGAATATATATTTTCTAATATTCTTCTTTTGTTATGCGATTATACTCCTGGGTATACAGTATCTTGCATCTTACTCTATAGTAAATCCAGCTAAAGAATAACTTCGGTGTCTGTGTGTCTTCTGTACGAATTTCCTTAACAATTTGGTGCTGTGACCCGGATGGACGACTCACCGGAGCCTTGGAGTACCCTCAGATGGTCTGAGAAACCTGTTATATATACTGTATATTATTTTAAGTCTCTCTTGCTGCCTGAGTTAAGGCTTTATTGTTCCCTGGTGACGCTCCCTGAAACCTAAAATGTATCAACGAACACAGACACTGTGACTAATTAGGTTATCGTGTTTAGAGATAAATGCAAGATAGCCCATGGGTAACTCCCATGGAAAGATATCTCTCACATGGGTAAGGGAAGAAATTATGGATATCTTCTCACATGGGTGAGGGAAGAAATCGTTGTATCCAAGTTCAGAAGGAATTTGAAGTACTAATAGTTTATGGTAAACTGGTGAAATTATGTGATAATGTAAGTCTGGGCACAAAATTAATTTGGCCAGAAGGAGTCAGTTTTATGAAGAAGTCATTAAGAAAGTTAAAAAGGAACTAAATCGCGTTAGAACGAGAGGCATGCTCCCCATTGAAACTAGAGCACCTGATTTGGTACCCTGAGAAGGTGCGAAATAGCACCAAACTGCCGCTATCCTCAATGACCAACTCGCTGTTAATCTGGGAAAGCACAAGGCTCAAATATGGCCTGACCAGCAGGGCATCGGGCATGACACCAATTTGGAATAACCCCCTCTTTGCTCCAGGCCAGCACAGCACAGATTTTTCTATCTGGAAACAAAATAACATAAAGCGATTGATCGATCTGGAGGGAAGACAAGGAATAAAAATCTTCGAAATAGTCAAATCAGACTATCATATCCCCAATGCCGAGATCTTTAGGTACCTCCAGATCAGGGCGTTCTATCAAAAAGTTCAGCCAAAATCCCCTATGACAAATTTCGAAAAACTCTGTCGATCAGGGACATCCACGGTGAGACTTACATCGCAGATGTATAAAGAAGTGACCGGTTCTAGCACGACAGTAAAGGACAAAACCAGATATATGACCCAATGGGAAACAGACCTAGGAGAGGAGCTGGAGGTAGAGGACTGGACAAAGATAGTGACGGCGACCTCCAAGAGTTCAATGTGCACGACCTTAAGGGAGAACGCATATAAAGTAATGATGCGCTGGTATCACACTCCCACAAAATTAGCTAAATTTCTGCCCAGTTACTCCCCATTGTGTCCAAGACAATGTGGACAGCAGGCAGATTTGTTGCACATGCTGTGGTCCTGCCCCAAAATCGTCCCAGTCTGGGACTCAATTAAAGACTGGTTGAACATTATCACAGGTAAACCCGTCCCATTAGATCCATGGCTGTTCCTCCTGAACAGACCAGCAACCGGGTTCACTAAAGGAGAAAATAAGTTGATAGCTCACTTTGCTATGGCGATGAGGGGGGAGACTGCAGCACGCTGGAAACAGAACATAATTCCCTCAATCCCAAATATTAGACATAGAATTTGGACGGTATGCCAGATGGAAATGCTGACAAGCTTGGTCAATGACACTGGCGAAAATTTTGAAAAAGTCTGGGCACCATGGTTAGCCCAGAAAGAAATCCAGGGAGTGGAGAGGACCTCAATTTGGCCTTGATAGGGACAAATGCGCTCTCCCATGAGGAAGTGCTTAATGGTGGAACCCGTACCACACTTAGATGCACGTAGCACCCCCCGCCTCCTCCCCCCCCCCCCCACTCCAAAACCCCGCCGACCCCAAGAGGGACCTATAAGAAAATGAGAGAGACAAACTAGTCAAAAGTTAGAGGTCCTACGGGGTATGCACAAAGTCCTCAGACGCAGAGAACCAGCATGAGAGAGGCAGAGGCGGAATCATGGAAGGAGACCCCCCGAACTCCCCCCCCCCCCTCCTTCTCTCTCTTCTTCTCCCCCTCTTTTGGTTTGTCTCTCCCCTCCGACTTCTGGCCGGAGACCCCCCCCTGTCTGTCTGTCCGTCTACCCCGTATGTCCAAAACCCTCTACCCAATTACAAAGTGGAATGACACATGCAGTAAGCTGATAATATTTGTTCTTACGAGCTCTTTCACTGTATGCATATTATGTACGGAACAAAATAATAAAAAATATAAGTTGAAAAAAAAAAAAAAAAAAAAGGAACTAAATGATTGACCCTAGGGAAAATGCAAGGACGATGCCTGGTGAATGTTGATATGTTTCCAGAAAGTGAGTGACAAACAAAAGTGTATTTCACGTCATGAAAATTTGAAAAGAGAGGTCAAAAGACGAAATGAAGCATTTGACAAAATACGGACAGAAAAATTAACAAAAAAACAGCAAAGCATATTTTTTAATTATTCTTAAAGGAACATTTACACAAATCCTTTCAGTCCTCCCGTTTCTAATTCTTTATCCCTAAGGATTATAAAGTATGTGTCCTTGGTCTGTTAATACATCATCAGATATTTTCTGAATGTCCTGGGCAAGTGGAAATTTGCTGAAATCATGGTAGAAGGGGGTGTCATCTGACATATGGCATGATTGTAGGAGGAGGAGGTTTGCCGGGTTGAGGATTTATGTGGACATCTGTATACAACATTTCAAACAGCATATGGTCAGTATAATTATAGCTATACAAAGTACAAACTCTCCTATCAGGATAGCCGCAACATAAACAAGAGCGCAGGTCATTGAAAAGAAAATAGAACGGAACCAGTAAATAATGCTCCAGTCTTCTTCAGTATGGAGTTGGGAGGCTGTATATTTGACATGTTTGACCAGTTCATGGATAGAGCAGCTGTTTTCAGGTACAAAAGTACAACACTTTTACCAATGAGTGCACAAGTTCCTTTTTTCTCAGCTAGTACTGTACAGTACATAGTCCACTGCCATTCGATTTTGTAAGGCAACAGTACGTATAGCAACCATTTCAATAGTCTTTTGCTCCAGAGCGCCTACAGTGTCATTGCTGATTTGTTCCATCAGGTTGACGAAGTCCCGTATTTGATCAGCATTTCATACATTTCATTAAAGCATATTGAGTTTAGATAGAGCCAGAATATATTATAATCTACTATTGTCTTGTTACACATATTTGTCCTCCTTTTCTCTCTAGCACAACTGTTTAGATGGCTTTGTAACTTGTCCTTTATTGCTTTGCATTTCAGGATTGTTCTCCTCATTTGGTCAACAGTAGTTTCTTCAGCTTAGTGTCTCATGGTATACAATATGACAACTCCTGACGAAGCAATCAGCGAAACGCGTAGAGTTGCAGCAGAGAACTTGAGATTGGAAGGACTGGCAAGCTTGGAGCTGATACCAGATACAGTTGGAACTTCTGCCCTTAGCTGTGACGTGGTAGCATGAATTGACGCGACGGCAGTGACGCACGCGGAAGTACACAGCAAGGAGCGAGTGAGACGCTTTGAAGCTGCTTGCACCTGTCCTCCAGATACATCTGCGGTTCTCTCCCCCACCCGATTTTATTTGGGAAAATGTGAGTTCATTATACTTGTGATGATTTTGCATTATATCCAGTTCGAATAGTATGCACTATTGTGGTCTCTTTTATTTTTATTTCCATATCCTACCTACCTATTGAGGGTTATCCTGGTCTTATCAACTAAAGGGCTCCAGTCAGAGAGAGAAGGATCTCTGACATGCGATATTATACGGCGATTCTTGTGAGTTCTATTCCTAAAGATTATTAAGAACATTAGCAGTGATTACAGTCTGCACTATATATGTTTTATTTCTTTTACATATATCACGATTACTCTTCTGCGCTCATCCTCATCTCCAAGCAAAGAAATTACCTGTACCTGGGATTTGGAACTGTCCCACCAGAGGAAGTTGAGCTGCGTTATACACTTTTTATATTACCTATTCACAGTTTGGTTTAGGGTGTATTTGTGTTTTTTTGTGTGTTTCAATTATAACACTATTTATCATTATTATCACTTGGGAAGCGCCCTGTCCAATCACCACTCCCCCTCCCCCTCTTTTATACATCTCATGGTATAAAACATATTTTATAGACCCAATTTTATTTAATTTTTTTATTCTCAAAATTAGAACCGGTCTTGATCTAGTAGATCTCGACCCTTTAACTTAAAAACCGTGTTTCATAGCTTTCTTGTGACTCCTTCTTTTTCCTTTGTTTAACGTGTGTATTTGACTAGGCCTTTAGTTTTTGATTCGATCTGTTATGTTACTGTATGTTATTTTAAGGGGCGGTCTCCTTGTTCGAGAGAGAGAGAGAGAGAGAGAGAGAGAGAGAGAGAGAGAGAGAGAGAGAGAGAGAGAGAGAATGCACCTTAACCCTGGCTGTGCAAAAAGCTGTGACCATGCAGCAAGCTTAAGCCTATAGGGAACCATGTTAAAAATGGTTTTTGAAGCAAAACGTGGCACTGTGTGCTCATTTGCATGTCATTTCCCAGAATCCCTTGCTGCAGTGGAAGTGCTGTGTGCTGGGTGATAATGGTGAAAGGCGGGGTTGCAGACCTGCCTAAGACATGCAGATGAGCGTACAGTTGTATTTGCATATATATATATGTGTGAACAAAAAACAAACAAAAGCGCAAGCTCCATAGCACGTAACTGAGTAAAAAATAAGTACATTTATTTAAAAAATCAGCAACCCATAAGAATGTGCACTTACATGATTTTAAACAGAACCATTCGTGGGAGAGAAATCTCTATTGTGGTCATCTGCGGTGGGAGGGTGAGTCCAAGGTTTGCAGAGTGGTTTGCAGAGTGGATGTAAACAGCCCAGGTTCACCATGAACTCCTATCCGAAATTGGCAGCAAGATATAAAGGCATCCAATGCCTGCACGTCCTTTGCTCCCTCATACAATGGTTGCTAACACTTGAAATTACCGCCAGCCGGAGCGCAGGGAAGCCAGGGACTCCAAATACACCAACACAAACGCGATGACGTCACAACTCTACGCATTTCGTCACACTGCGGCGACTTCGTGTGTGTGTATATATATAGTTGCATGATGTGAAAGGTGGGTATCGGGCCAGGGTGGCTTAACCCCTTAATTACCTTTGCGGTTATTATCCGATAAGGTGATTAAGGGGTTAGTTGATATCTGAATGTAATTACAATATATTGGCTATGTATTTTGTGGGCAACAGAGGACAATGATTTTGCTGGCGATGGGGGCTTCTTATTGATGAGGTCAGTAGAACTTTATTTAATTTAATATGCTAGGTAATGTGTTTAATAATGGGCAAATAATCTATTATCCCTATCTGGATAATAGTTATTTTGCACATTATTGTACTGTATGTGTTGGGGGGGGGGGGGGATTGATGTATTGAATGTATAGGTCAGGTTTATTTATTTTACATTCAGGGTTTTTTCCTTTTGGCTCTGCGAGAGACCTCTGGAGACCACCTGCGGTATCCTCGGGCTTCTCACGAGAATCAGGCTGCGTGGTCCACGGGGGACACCTGCGGGGAAGAACCGGTGGCCCCACATCTGTGGGGGCACCGTGGACCCGTAGTGTGCGGGGAAGAACCGATGGCCCCACATCTGTGGGGGCACCGCGGACCCGTAGTGCCCACTCGTGGGTCCCCAGATCCCCGTGGGAACCACCCGAGGCCCCTCAGACACCTGTGGGTCTGACCTGGGGCCCCCAGACATCTGCGGGCCTACCGTGGGGACCCAATTGTGGTCCACAGTGACCCGCGGAGATCACCTGGTTGGTCATGGCGCCTGGCGGGACCCACCAACAGGCCTCCAGAACCTGTATGAAACAAGTTGCTGGTAACCTGTAGGTCTGTGAGGTCACCCGTCAGGCCCACCGGGGACTCACGTGGGCCTGTGGTATGAACCCTGTATGTAAAAGAATAAATCATGTATTTATGGAGGGGGGCATGTATTTAATAAATAGAATGATGTTTATTGTAGGGCTGTGTATTGTTTTTATTGTGGGTACTGGGGGTGGGAGGAGGGTGTATTGGCCCCAAGTGTATGTGGGTAGGCCTCCCGGCTGGGTATTGGGTGAGGGTTGTTAGGCATCACGGGGTGGGGGTTAGTGGGGGAGGGTATGTAGGCCTAACGAGTGGTGGGTGAGGGTGGGTTAACCCATTAATGACTGTAGCGGTTAATAACCACTATGGTGATTAAGGGGTTAGGGGACATTAAATTGGATGTTTTTATTCTTGTTTCTGTTTTGCAGCATCGGAGGGGGCATGGGCAGGATGAAGATGAGGATGGCCTTCATCGTGGCAGCCGGACATGGGTGAGTGCTATATGTATTTAATGTATTTATTGTTCTTTATGTATTTTAAATGGACAAATGCACTATTATCCATTTGTGAATAATATTAATTGTGCCCATTACTGTATTATATGTTTTAGGGGGGGTGTATTTATTGTAAAGTATTTGTGTTTTTTTGGGGGGGGGCACAGAATTGGTACTGCAGGCCTGCGGTGAACACCCGAGGGCCCCCGCCGGCCTCTAGTATCATTGCTGTGCATCCCAAAAATTAGATATATGTAATGGGGGTATAGGGGTTGTTGGGGGCACAGGTGGTGTATGTTGTGTATTGCAATGTTTATTGGGGGCAATTGCCTCCAAGAAACATGCTATTATGCCTTAACCCCTTCATTGCCTTAGCGGCTATCCGCTATGGTAATGAAGCAGCATTAATATATTTAAATAATATTGTGCGGGAGCAGAGGGTCCCCTTGAGCTGAACCGCATTGATTTGTTGCTCAGGGACCCCATGCTTCCTGAGTTACAGGCCCCGGTTTGGGGGCATCGGTTCCAGTGTCGCCGCCATATTTATAGCAACCAAGACGCGACGTGGGCTCTATAAAGATGGCGGCGACACTGGCACCGATGCCCCTTACCGGGGCCTGTAACTCGGGAAGCAGGGGGTCCCTGAGCACAAATCAATGTGGTTCAGCTCAGGTGACCCCTGCTCCCGCACAATATTATTAAAAATACATTAAGGCTGCTTAATTACCATAGCAGATAGCCGCTAAGGTAAGGAATGATTATTTATTTATATGTGTGTTTTACTCATAGTGTAGATGTGCAGGGGGTCTCCGGAGCTGAACCGCTTTGGTTTTAGGTCCGGGGAACCCCTGCTTCCCGAGATACAGGCCCCTTTATGGGGTGCCGGTATCCCTCTGCTTTGTTTACATTCCGTGGTCACGTGATCGGGACATTTAAATGCAGAGGGATACCGGCACCTCATAAAGGTGCCTGTATCTCGGGAAGCAGGGGGTCCCCGGACCTGGAACCAATGCGGTTAAGCTCTGGAGACCCCCTGCACATGTACACTATGAGTAAAAGTTGTTTAGAAAGATTTTTAATGTGCCGATAATTGCGCAGAGAGAGTGGCTGATCTCTCTCTGCTGCAAACACATATCGGCAGAAACGGCCTATCGGCAGGTTATCGGGAGCCAAGCTCTTTTATCACCGGCTCATCGGTGTTTTGCTTTCGCAGTCATTCACCAGGGATTCGGCAGGGATTCGGCCCTTACTGAATACTGCGAGGGCAAATTGCCAAAATCATGCTGATAGGGAACACTTGGCGATTGCATTTTTTCAGCGCTTACTGCATAGATCCCCTAGTGGGAATAAGTGCTTCAGACATGAAAGTAACAATAGGAAAAGGGGTCCCTGCAGAAGAGCTTACAATCTAAAGTAAGGATAACTTACAGAGACAGTAGGAGGTTATTAGGGGTATCTAAAAGGATGTTTTAGGAAAGGTCCTAAAGGTGGAGAGAGACGGTGCCTGTTGGATATTGGGGGAAGAACATACCAGGAGTGCGGGGCAGTGAGTGAGAAAGGTTTTAGGTGGGAGAGGGCATTAGATACAAAAGGGAGACAGAAGACATCCTTGAGAAGAACACATTAGTCGGGCAGGTGTAAAATGAGAAATTAGGGCAGAGATGTAAGGAGGGTGTTGCAGGGTACATGCAAACACACGCGCGGGTTCTCTTGATAAGGCTTCTTTATTGAGCCATAAAAATATACAGCACACAAAAACAAAATAGCTTCTCTTCAGCATACAAAAACAAAATAGCTTCTCTTCAGCAGACAAAAACAAAATAGCTTCTCTTCAGCATAGAAAAGAAGGCAGCTTCTCTTCAGCATGCAGGACACAGACAGTTCATCACACATGTACTTTGAAAAACAGACCTTATAGCAGTAATCTCTTCAGTATTTCAGTCCTGTCTCCTGACCAGCTAGCCTGCATGTGTGTACAGCCTGGGGGTTTTAAAACACATTGATTATGAAGCTGGGGTCAGACTAATTAAGCAGCCCTTCTCAACTGAAACTTAACCTCGTCACTGCTGCAGTGCAAGCCTAAACAAAGGTTTTCCAGGCATATGGCTGGTGACGTTCATTCACCCTGTCACATTCATCCCCTGTTAGTGTGTGGCTGGGGCCACGCTGGGCTGAAGCCCGATCCTCCACCCCTTCTCTAGAAAATAAGTCAGCATTTGCATTTTCTTTTCCAGGCCTGTGCTGAATCTCAAATGAGAAGGGTTGGAGGGTCATATACCACCTGGTCAATCTAGCATTGGAGTCCTTCATGCTATTTAACCACTTTAATGGAGCATGGTCCGTCACCAGAGTAAAATGGACTCCTGCCAGGTAATGCCTTAAAGCCTCGATTGCCCACTTTACTGCGAGGCACTCCTTCACAATCACTGAGTAGTTTTTTTCCCTCAGGAACAATTTCCTACTCAGAAAAAGGATTGGATGTTCCACTCCCTCAAACTGTTGTGACAACACTGCCCCTAGCCCTATCTCTGATGCATCGGTATGCACTACACTGGCGACACACTTTATTCGAGCTCGGCTAGTCCCACGAATTCGGGTATACCCGGGTGTATTGAGGTTTGTGACTGTTTTCTGCCCGAGTGCATTGGGTTATTTTCCAGGCAGGGATTGAAGCATTTTATTCCCGCTGGCTGCAATACTGCACAGTATATATATATATACTGAATTACAATTCATGAATTTATGCCATCTGGTAGACACGCAAAGCATTGCAGCCTATTAAATCCTAATCATTATCATTTAACAGATTAGCCGCCCGTCAGCCAGGCATGAACCCCGGCTGGGAAGGCAAACGCAACGGGGCTTGTCAGAGGTGAGGAGCGGCGCATTCCAGGTATCTGCCAGGTACATACTGGGTATTTGCTCGAATAAAGTGTGTCGGTGCAGTACAAAAGGCCTGTTGAAGTCTGGGCTTCTAAGGATGGGACCCTCTGATAGACACCTTTTTATGTGCTCAAAGGTGCTCTGACACTCCCTTGACCATACCACTTGTGTAGGGGCACACTTTTTTGTCAGGTCCGATAATGGGGCTGCAACTTCTGAGTAGTTGGGGATGAACCGCCGATAGTACCCTGCTAAACTCAGCAGAGAGCATACCTGTGTTTTTGTTTGGGGGTCGGAACTTCTTTCAGGGCAACTACATTTCTTAGGGTTGGCTGTGAGCCCTTCCTCTCTTAGAGGTTTGAGGACCGCTTTCAGCCTATTTAGATGGGCCCGCCAGTGTTTTGTATAAATGATAATGTCATCTAGATAGGCTGCGGCATAAGCCCTATGGGCTTTATCCATGAGTCTCTGAAATGTGGCCGGGGCTCCATGCAGTCCAAATGGCATTGTCACAAACTGGTATAAACCAATGGGAGTGGCAAAGGCTGTTTTGCACTTGAACTTTTCCTCTAAAGGTATTTGCCAATATCTTTTGTTAAAGTCTAGAGTGGATATATATTCCGCGTTACCAAGGGCGTTAATTAACTTGTCCACCCTTGGCATCGGATATGCGTCAAACTTGGATACAGCATTGACCTTTTGGAGGTCCACACAAAATCTTACCTTCCCATCATGTTTAGGGACCATAACAAGTGGACTACACTACTCACTGAATGATTCCTCAATCACTCCTAAGTGTAACATTTCTTATACCTCCTTCTCTACCAGGGCCCTACGACTTTCAGGCAACCTATAAGGACGGGAACGTACTTTTACCCCAGGTTCTGTCTCAATCACATGTGAAATTAAATTCGTTTGCCCTGGCAAATCAGAAAAAACATAATGGAATTGTGTAATTATTTCTAACAAGTCCCCTTTTTGTTCAGAGGACAACTGTCTACCCATTGGGATTTTATCGTCACCCACGATGTTCTCCTGTGGGGCTGAGGACACAAGTCCGTTTCCTCCTCCACCGGGTGGATGAATAGAGACCGCTGCATCTTCCAGGGTTTCAGCAAGTTCACATGGTAAATTTGTTTACCCTTCCTGGACCCTGGTTGAGCGATCTCGTAATCCACATCACCCGTGCGGCGGAGTACTTCGAATGGGCCCTGCCATTTGGCTAGGAGTTTACTCTCACAACTGGGTAACAACAACTACACCTGATCTCCTGGGTGAAACACTCACATACGAGCATTTTGATTGTAATGTCTCTCCTGACTGTCCTGGGCTGATCTAAGATTCTCCCTAGCAAAATGGCTGACCACATCTAGGCACTTCCAAAGGTCCAATACATATTGAAGGGTATTCTTAGAAGGGGATCGCTGTTCCTCCCAGGACTCCTTTAGGAGGTCTAGGATACCCCGGGGCTGGCGGCCATACAGCAGTTCAAATGGAGAGAATACTGTGGAGGCCTGGGGAACTTCCCGCACTGCTAACAGCAGAAAAGGGAGAAGTTCATCCCAGGCTCTCTTCTCTGAATCTACAAATTTCCTCAGCATCCCTTTTAGAGTTCGGTTAAATCTTTCCACCAATCCGTCAGTCGGTGGATGGTAGACCGATGTCCGAACAGACTTGACCTCTAGTAATTTTAAGACATCATTCATCAGTCTAGCCATAAAATGTGTACCTTGGTCTGTCAACTTGACCTGAGGAAGTCCAACCCGTGAGAACAGCTCCAACAACTTGTTGGCTACTTGCTTCGCCGTTGCTGTTCTCAGGGGGAACGCCTCAGGATATCTTGTTGCATAGTCAACTATTACAAGAATAAACCTGTGTCCTTTCACAGAAGGTTCTAGAGGTCCTACCAAGTCTACCCCAATCCTCTCAAAGGGAACTGACACCAAGGGTAGAGGAACCAAAGGGGCTGATTTTTGTCCCTTCAGACTGGTTAGCTGGCACTCTGGACATGCCGCACATAACTTAGCAATATCACTATGCATTCCTGGCCAATAGAATCGGGACGAAATACGGTCCAATGTTTTATCCCTGCCAAGGTGACCACCCCAAGGGACAGTTTTGGATAGAGTGAACACAGATTTAACAAACGCCTTGGGAACCAATATCTGTCTGGAGACCTCCCATGTTTGTGTCTGCCTATTCACCCTATTCAGGATATCATTTGATAATTCAAAATGGGGGAATACTATCACCCTCTGTGCATTCAATATCTGCTCCTCAATTTTTACCTCCTTATCATACTGTCTAGCAAGGACTGGGTCTTCCCTTTGCCTCTGGTGAAAATCAGGGAGGTATAGGTCTGGTAAATCTCCAGGGCCCATATCCCCCTCCCTCTGGCCATCCCCAGCCATCACTTGTGACTTCTGGCTACTTGAATGGTCACCTTGAGACCCAGATTTCTGCAACCAGTCCTGTTTGTCAGAGCGTCTTTGCTTCCGAGTCTTTGGGACCCGGTGTCTACTGGGAAAAAGGTCTGCCGAGAAGGGGAACAGTTTGCCAGGGTTCTCCTGAGCCATAGAATAAGGCTCCTCATGAGAGACTGGAGCCATTAGGTCCGAAAAGAAAGGCCAGTCCCGGGCGAGCACAACGGGGGCAGGGAGCCAAGGAGTGACTCCTACTTCGAGGTAGGCCTCTTGACCTTTTACCTGTTGCCGGATTTTGGCCATCGGATACCGTTTTACATCTCCGTGTATACATTCTATACTCCATGGAGAGTCAAAAGAACACACATTAGGTGGTAACAGTTCCTGGAAGACCAGAGTTTTCCCAGAGCCCGAATCTACAAGGGCCTGGACGTTTTTTTCCCCAACCTGGGCTGGAAGTAGTCAGGGCTTGTAATTTTCTCCAGTGAAGGCCGAGGCGGCGGCCCTGCTGAAGGAACAATCCATCTGTGGACAATCCACATGCCGGTGGTCTTGTTCTCCGCAGGCGCAAAATGGAGAGGGTTCCTTCGCAGGAGGGGGCCATGGATAGCGCTCTGCTCGACCGGATACTGGAGACCAGGCATCTGGTGGGTCCTAAGGAATGGAAATACCTGGGCGCTACCTAGGAATAGGGTAAGTATGGTATCAAAAAACCTTGATGGTAGACAAGGTTTTCCCTCTGGTTCTTGTCCTCCTGTGACTCTAACCCCAATGGAGGATCTACCCAGGATCCTTCAAATGGAAGCAAAAAGAAAGAAGGGGAAGGGGGAGCACTGGTGGAGTAATATAGTAGAGTGATATCTGATTCAGGTGTGTAGGACACTGAAAAATGGATGGTGTGAAACTAAAATAATTTAAACACTCACACGGCCTTGTGCGAATGCTTGCGCATCAAGGTATCTTTTGCGTCCTTGGTTCTTTTTCTTGTGGATTCAGTCTCCGCTTCTCGTCAGGGCCCCTTTTCTCTCGATCTGGTGTCCCTTGTCTTCTTTGTACCTCACCTTTTTCTTGCGTGTTGTATCACCCTCAGAGGAAATAAATAGGGGTATCAACAGTAATAGATGTAAAACCACAATAGTGCAACAAGGGGGTGGCACATGGATAGAGTATATAGAGTATATATAAACACTCACACGGGCATGTGTGAGTGCACACTGAGGGAAGGTATCTTGACCTCCAAGTGGATCTCGATGTGCCAAAGAGCCTAATGTGACTCTATGGCAATTGGAACAAGGTGTAAATAGAAATAAATGAATATTTACTCACACGGCCAAGTGTGAGTCCCCACTTGGAAAGGTATCTTGTGTAGTCTGTCAGGATTCCCTGGATAGGGGCTGTGCCAGCCTCTGATGGTGATG
This sequence comes from Ascaphus truei, assembly GCF_040206685.1. Lineage (NCBI taxonomy): Eukaryota > Metazoa > Chordata > Amphibia > Anura > Ascaphidae > Ascaphus > Ascaphus truei. The sequence continues at coordinate 111,561,036 of NC_134487.1, forward strand.
GTTCTCTCCCAAAGGCAATGAAGAAATCTGTCAGCTCAGAATGTATGGGCTAAACTCTTTATTAATAGCAAGATTAAAACAACAAGCTCACCGCTCGCTCAACCAGTGAGCTGCGGTGTGAATAAGGGTTAAGAAGGCCAGTCTGTGGGGGAGGTTTAGCGGGACTCGTGGGGCTGCAGTAGAAACTCTCGCCGCGTCCGGATGGAGCTCTGCACTTCCCGTGTCCTGCTCCCTATGGTGGCCGCAACAGTTCAAAAAGGTAGGGGGATATCGAGCAACGCGTTTCGCCCTATGGGCTTCCTCAGGCTCCGTAGTTTGAATGGATAAGGCTCGCCTTTCGTCCTTATATACTGCGGCTTGCCGGGTAAATCAATCCCCATCCATCCTCCTCCTACATACAGCTGGTCTGAATAAAAATTTGCTCCAATGATGTGTGTGTCCATTTTTAATTGTAATCAACTGATATTGATGTGTGTGGAATAAAAGTCACGCCTATGATGACAACGGAAGCCTCCATAGCTAATAATGAGGACTGTGATTGGTGACATTTCATGTAAACTAGTCTAAAAACACAGATATTTCTAATATTTGAAAAACTGGAAGTTAAATCATTGAGTGTTAGGAGTAGATAGTTCCTACAAAGGCTCTGCCCGTGTTTATTAGTTGGAGAGATTGTTGATGGCAACGCTAATGGTTAACCTCATTTTTAACCTCATCTCTGCTGGGAGTTGAGGTCAATCTGCATATGATATGTTAATGAGAAACAATATGTGTAGTGAATATTGTGAAAATATTTTTAAAAATATTGAAAAAAATAGTTAGAAGTTTAAAACATATATAACTGGACTCATAGATGGTGGTTGACAGATCCAAACCTGTAAGATAAATCAAAAGCACAATCAATATATTAAATGCCCTAAATTTGGCATAGATGTGATGTGTTCAAAGCTATCTTAAAGCACAGGGAGGTGAAAGGGGGGGGGGGGAGGGGGGGAGGGAGGGGGGAGGGGGAAGGGAGAGGAAGGGAAAGGGGAGAGGTGGGCAAAATAATGGGGACATGGAAGTCAGCTAAAAACATGGCTGTGAGTGGGAAACACCTATGGCCAGAGAAGAGGATATTGGCAGCTCAGAAAAAATATAGACATAGATCTAGGAGCCTTTTTCTGAGCTGCCAATATCCTCTTCTCTGGTCACACTTGGCCGTGTGAGTAAATATTCATTTATTTCTATTTACACCTTGTTCCAATTGCCATAGAGTCACATTAGGCTCTTTGGCACATCGAGATCCACTTGGAGGTCAAGATACCTTCCCTCAGTGTGCACTCACACATGCCCGTGTGAGTGTTTATATATACTCTATATACTCTATCTATGTGCCACCCCCTTGTTGCACTATTGTGGTTTTACATCTATTACTGTTGATACCCCTATTTATTTCCTCTGAGGGTGATACAACACGCAAGAAAAAGGTGAGGTACAAAGAAGACAAGGGACACCAGATCGAGAGAAAAAGGGCCCTGACGAGAAGCGGAGACTGAATCCACAAGAAAAAGAACCAAGGACGCAAAAGATACCTTGATGCGCAAGCATTCGCACAAGGCCGTGTGAGTGTTTAAATTATTTTAGTTTCACACCATCCATTTTTCAGTGTCCTACACACCTGAATCAGATATCACTCTACTATATTACTCCACCAGTGCTCCCCCTTCCCCTTCTTTCTTTTTGCTTCCATTTGAAGGATCCTGGGTAGATCCTCCATTGGGGTTAGAGTCACAGGAGGACAAGAACCAGAGGGAAAACCTTGTCTACCATCAAGGTTTTTTGATACCATACTTACCCTATTCCTAGGTAGCGCCCAGGTATTTCCATTCCTTAGGTACGCCCTTACCCCACTACCCGTGGCAGCACCACACACCATAGACTATTGTCCAGAAATTGATCACACACGACTTCCACCCCCTTACGAGTTTGGCACACATCATGGAAATGGAGACAAATGAGATGTCTATTAACGTATTCGAAAAAAGACTCTTGAGACGGAAAGACATAGAGATAAGGATGCAAAACACAGAAAAGAAAGAAGTTAAAGACATTATAAATGAAGAATTTGAAAAACTAGACAGACTCCTCAAAAAGGAGACCAGAAAAATTATTGATATGGCCTACTTAGAAGAATACTTGAAAGTAAACAGAATCCCAAGGGGCTTAAGAACCAATAAAAAACCTTCTTTTGACTTAGAGGAGATTGAATTTACCGTCATGTGGGAAACCATTCTCGACACATGCGGGAAAGATTTAATGGAACTACTGATAAAACATCATAAACACTCCCTAGTCAAAATAGATGAAGAGGTCAATAATATTAAACAAAAACTTGAGTCCTTAATGGAACATCCAACATTTTTGGATAAAAACAAAAAACTCTCAGATGAGTTAGATACACTGGAGAAGAATCTAGAGATTAGTAAGAACATTAAATTCGAGAGAGATAGAGAGGACTATGAGGTAGGCCTCAGTAAGAGGTGGGACAAAAGTGGGTACAATAAACCACAAGACCGCGGCAGAGATGATAGTGCACACACACCTAAGAGATCCAAGACCACTTCCAAAGATACAAAGGCCAAACAAGAAACATCAAAGAAAGAGCCCCCACCATCTGCCCCATCCCTTCCATCACCAGCTAGAAAGGAAACAGAGAATAGAATAGAGAACACCAAAGGCATTAGAGAGCATAGACATTACGAAAGAGATCACACCAATCATTATAAACACCACCAACCCTTTATACCTTATCACCAGAGAGGGGATAGGGGCTATGAGTACCACGATAGGGGAGAATACCATAGAAGGGAACGGAGGAGCCGGGAAAGATCAAGAGATTGGGAGAGACAGAGAGATCGTGATATGCGGCCGACTAATGGAAGAAATTACAGGGGAGGTAGAGAGGAAAGAGGACCAAAAACCTATGGAAGAGACGAAAGAGAAAATCGATATGCCAGGGATAGAAGAGAAACACCGAGGGATAGAGACGGAGAAAGGGGGAGACAGAGACATGTGAGCCGCTCGCCTATAAAAAGTCCAGTCTGGGATAGACCCAAGCAAAATACAGCGGTGACTTTTTTTAGAGCAAAGTCCCCCGCACCCTGCACCCACTCAGAATCGATTCGAACCACTGACAGAGAGAGAGAAAGAAGGGAATCACCACAAAAAGAGAAAGAGAGGAAAAAGAGGAAGAAGGAGGCCCCCAAAAAAGACAAACGAAATAAGGGGCGTATTCAATATAAGCAAGGCCACACTCACTAGCACCCAACTTGGATTAATCGAGAGAGGCTTAAATTTCGCCCCGAGTAAGAAGTCCAGTGGTTTTAACATGTTCCTGGATGCTAACAAATTTCTAAGGAACCTAACCGTGAAAAGATTATTTTTAAATAAAGACGCACAGTCCAGAGAAACAATGGGAGGGAGTCAAGCCATAGCACACAGCACAGTAGAAGCCACCAGTCAGGAAGATCATTTTATACATTCAGGCTTAAAAGACAAATCGAAATTTTATCCCAGCCACAGCAAGGGCCAGCACCTAGAGGTCTATTCACAGCTAGTTTTAGAAGACCTAGAGAAAATTGCAAAACTGCCAAAAACCAAACGGGACAATCTCAACAGGGAGGAAAAGGAGGCCCTGAAAGTATTAGAAGAAGATAGATCCATCACCATCAAACCAGCGGACAAGGGGGGAGGCGTGGTGGTGATGGATACTGAATATTACCTCAGAGAATCAGACCGTATATTAGGAGATGAAAGAACCTATCAAAAATTAAACAGTGACCCTACCTTAAAGGATAAGAAAGTTTTAGATTCCATACTAGAGAGGGGGAAGTCCCTGGGGATATTGAACCAGAAGGAATGGAGTTACTTAAAACGAGACCATCCCATTCTGCCTGTGTTCTATTTTTTACCTAAAATACACAAATGCCTGGAGACTCCCCCGGGGAGACCGATCATATCAGGGATGGGCTCCCTGACTCAAAATTTATCCGAATATGTTGATACCTTCCTTCAGAAATACGCCACAAGCAGTACTGCACCGACACACTTTATTCGAGCAAATACCCAGTATGTACCTGGCAGATACCTGGAATGCGCCGCTCCTCACCTCTGACAAGCCCCGTTGCATTTGCCTTCCCAGCCTGGGTTCATGCCTGGCTGACGGGCGGCTGATCTGTTAAATGATAATGATTAGGATTTAATAGGCTGCAATGCTTCGCGTGTCTACCAGATGGCATAAATTCATGAATTGTAATGCAGTATATATATATATATACTGTGCAGTATTGCAGCCAGTGGGAATAAAATGCTTCAATCCCTGCCTAGAAAATACCTCAATGCACTCGGGCAGAAAACAGTCACAAACCTCAATACACCCGGGTATACCCGAATTCGTGGGACTAGCCGAGCTCGAATAAAGTGTGTCGCCAGTGTAGGTCATATTTAAAAGACACCACACAGGTCTTAAACATTTTAAATAACACCCAATGGCAGGAAAATTATTTTTTAGTGACGTGTGATGTCAAATCGCTCTATACCTGCATCAAACATACGGATGGAGAGAGAGCAATAGAGCGTGTGTTAATAAAAGACACCACTATACCTGATGAACAACGGAAATTCATTTTAGACAGTATAGGTTTTATCTTGCGCCATAACTCATTTTGGTTCAACGGTGATGTCTTTCTCCAGTTGTGCGGCACCGCAATGGGGACAAGGTTTGCGCCTAGTTTTGCAAACATCTTCATGGCGGATTGGGAAGACAGTTATATCTGGTCCGACCATCCGTTTGGCGCGAGCCTTGTCTCCTGGCATCGCTATATTGACGATGTGCTGCTCATATGGAGGGGGACCGAACCAGAGTTGGACCTTTTTATCAGTTACATTAACACCAACCAAGTGAACCTACAGTAGAGTTCACTACAGAACATAGTCAAACTTCCCTACACTTTTTAGATCTTACGATTTTTGTGGAAAATAATGTATTAAAAACAAAAACGTTTTTTAATCCCACCGATGCGAATAACTACCTTTTAAGTACTAGCTGCCATCACTCAAAATGGCTTAAAAACATCCCTTACGGACAACTGCGCAGAATAAAAAGGAACTGCACAGATCCGGAGACTTACCAAGAACAGGCCATTATTATAAAGGATAAATTTTTAGAAAGGGGCTATGAATCTAAAATAATTGACGAAACATTCCAACGAACGGACTTAATTCCGAGGGAACATCTTCTAAAATCTAGAGATAAAAAGAAGGATACGAACTTCCCCATATCATTTATCACTGATTTTAGTACCGATTCGGGCAATATAACAGCTGTGATAAAAAAACACTGGCATATTTTGCAGACAGACCCTATCTTAAAGGATCATATTCCATCAACCCCAAGGGTCATTTTCAGAAGGGCGCCCACCATAAAGGCAAAACTGGCACCTAGTGTATTTAAGAGTCTACCTAAGAATAAGACCCAACATTGGTTACCCCCACCATTGGGATTTTTCAGTTGCTTCAGCTGCAAGGCCTGCAAACAGGCAAAGAAAGATGATAGAACCAGTTTTATTTCTAATATCACGAAAGAAAAATTTAACATTAAAAACCTTATCAATTGTCGGACGGAATATGTGGTGTACCTGCTGGAGTGCCCATGTGGTCTCCAATACGTGGGCCGGACTTCTAGGGCCTTGAGAGTCCGAGTTTTGGAGCACATGGGCAATATACGAAGGCAGGTGATGACCCACAGCGTCTCTAGACATTTTAGCCTGGTACATGGAGGAAACCCAGAGGGGCTTTTATATAAAGGAATAGAAAAAGTAGAGGCACATTGGAGGGGCGGAGATCTTCTCAACAAACTTGCACAACGAGAGACTTTTTGGATTTATAGACTTCAGACCCTGGCTCCTAAGGGCCTCAATATAGACATAGATCTAGGAGCCTTTTTATGAGCTGCCAATATCCTCTTCTCTGGCCATAGGTGTTTCCCACTCACAGCCATGTTTTTAGCTGACTTCCATGTCCCCATTATTTTGCCCACCCCTCCCCTTTCCCTTCCTCTCCCTTCACCCTCCCCCCTCCCTCCCTCCCCCCTCCCCCCCCTTTCACCTCCCTGTGCTTTAAGATAGCTTTGAACACATCACATCTATGCCAAATTTAGGGCATTTAATATATTGATTGTGCTTTTGATTTATCTTACAGGTTTGGATCTGTCAACCACCATCTAAGAGTCCAGTTATATATGTTTTAAACTTCTAACTATTTTTTAAAATATTTTTAAAAATATTTTCACAATATTCACTACACATATTGTTTCTCATTAACATATCATATGCAGATTGACCTCAACTCCCAGCAGAGATGAGGTTAAAAATGAGGTTAACCATTAGCGTTGCCATCAACAATCTCTCCAACTAATAAACATGGGCAGAGCCTTTGTAGGAACTATCTACTCCTAACACTCAATGATTTAACTTCCAGTTTTTCAAATATTAGAAATATCTGTGTTTTTAGACTAGTTTACATGAAATGTCACCAATCACAGTCCTCATTATTAGCTATGGAGGCTTCCGTTGTCATCATAGTCGTGACTTTTATTCCACACACATCAATATCAGTTGATTACAATTAAAAATGGACACACACATCATTGGAGCAAATTTTTATTCAGACCAGCTGTATGTAGGAGGAGGATGGATGGGGATTGATTTACCCGGCAAGCCGCAGTATATAAGGACGAAAGGCGAGCCTTATCCATTCAAACTACGGAGCCTGAGGAAGCCCATAGGGCGAAACGCGTTGCTCGATATCCCCCTACCTTTTTGAACTGTTGCGGCCACCATAGGGAGCAGGACACGGGAAGTGCAGAGCTCCATCCGGACGCGGCGAGAGTTTCTACTGCAGCCCCACGAGTCCCGCTAAACATCCCCCACAGACTGGCCTTCTTAACCCTTATTCACACCGCAGCTCACTGGTTGAGCGAGCGGTGAGCTTGTTGTTTTAATCTTGCTATTAATAAAGAGTTTAGCCCATACATTCAGAGCTGACAGATTTCTTCATTGCCTTTGGGAGAGAACCATCACCATCAGAGGCTGGCACAGCCCCTATACAGGGAATCCTGACAGACTACACAAGATACCTTTCCAAGTGGGGACTCACACTTGGCCGTGTGAGTAAATATTCATTTATTTCTATTTACACCTTGTTCCAATTGCCATAGAGTCACATTAGGCTCTTTGGCACATCGAGATCCACTTGGAGGTCAAGATACTTTCCCTCAGTGTGCACTCACACATGCCCGTGTGAGTGTTTATATATACTCTATATACTCTATCTATGTGCCACCCCCTTGTTGCACTATTGTGGTTTTACATCTATTACTGTTGATACCCCTATTTATTTCCTCTGAGGGTGATACAACACGCAAGAAAAAGGTGAGGTACAAAGAAGACAAGGGACACCAGATCGAGAGAAAAAGGGCCCTGACGAGAAGCGGAGACTGAATCCACAAGAAAAAGAACCAAGGACGCAAAAGATACCTTGATGCGCAAGCATTCGCACAAGGCTGTGTGAGTGTTTAAATTATTTTAGTTTCACACCATCCATTTTTCAGTGTCCTACACACCTGAATCAGATATCACTTTACTATATTACTCCACCAGTGCTCCCCCTTCCCCTTCTTTCTTTTTGCTTCCATCTGGTGGGTCCTGTTGGCGACAAGTTCCTCTCATTTGGCGACAAGCCGACATCAGGAAGGGGATGAGGGTCTCGGCGGTGCCCGGCATTTTGAATTCTTCCTTCTTGGAAGGACTGCTCCTTTCGTGGCAATTGGTGGTTGTGCATGGAGTGGGCATAGTTTCCCCGTTGTTCCAATCTCCCTCTTTGGGTCTCCGCATGTGCTGGTGAAGTTGGATCCGTCGGGTCCAGGGCACTCGCCTGATACTCGGCCCCAAGGAAGTTCTCAACGAGTCGGACCACCAAAGCTAGGGTTTCAGCAGCATGGCGTTTTACCCACGAGCGTGCGGAAGGGGGTATTATCTGTAGGAATTGTTCCAACACCACTTGCTCAAGAATTGCCTCCTTAGTGCGCTCCTCGGGTTGTATCCAGCGAGTACACAAGTCCAATAACCGCTGAGCGAGGACCCGGGGTCTCATCTTAGCGGTGTACTTCAGGTTCCGGAACTGCTGCCGGTAGGTCTCTGGGGTCAGACCTAAGCGATCCAGTATGGCGGCTTTTACTTGTTGGTAGTCAATTGCCTGATCTGCTGGGAGACCCTGATATGAGGCCTGGGCTTCTCCTATGGGGAGCGGGGCCAAAGCAGTTTCCCAGCGATCTGTAGCCCAGCCCTGAGCTTCGGCAACCCTTTCAAATGTCAGTAAAAAAAGCCTCTGGATCCTCGCTCAGAACCATTTTCCTCAGGAGGACCGGGGTTTGTTCACAAGTTCTGGACTGGCAGACACCTGGAATTGGGTCAGCAGCTTGGCCATCCACTCATCCTGTGCTGCCTGCTACTGGGTTAGGAGCTGGGTTTTCTGCTGCAATAGTGGTTGGGCCTGCTCCTGCATTAACAGTCCCTGCTGATTTGTCTGCTCCTGCATTAACAGTCCCTGCTGTCTGGTCTGCTCGCACAGAAACTCTTTTAAAAATTCTTCCATTTTACTAATTTTTGTGTGTGTGTGCGTGGCCCTTCAATTGCAGAGGCCTCTCAAAATCCCGGCACTTCTGACACCATATGTTGCAGGGTACACGCAAACACACACACGTGGGTTCTCTTGATAAGGCTTCTTTATTGAGCCTTAAAAATATACAGCACACAAAAACAAAATAGCTTCTCTTCAGCATACAAAAACAAAATAGCTTCTCTTCAGCAGACAAAAACAAAATAGCTTCTCTTCAGCATAGAAAACAAGGCAGCTTCTCTTCAGCATGCAGGACACAGACAGTTCATCACACATGTACTTTGAAAAACAGATCTTATAGCAGTAATCTCTTCAGTATTTCAGTCCTGTCTCCTGACCAGCTAGCCTGCATGTGTGTACAGCCTGGGGGTTTTAAAACACCTTGATTATGCAGCTTGGGTCAGACTTATTAAGCAGCCCTTCTCAACTAAAACTTAACCTCGTCACTGCTGCACTGCAAGCCTAAACATAGGTTTGCCAGGTATATGGCTGGTGACGTTCATTCACCCTGTCACAGAGGGTAAGATGATTGTATAGACTTAAATGTGAGGAGGAACATTGTGTAATTGATACAGAGCTTAATAGAAAGCCATGAGTGCAATTTTAGCAGGAGAGACGCGGAGAAAGATTTAGGAGAGAGTAAAATGATTCTAGCAGCAGCATTTAGGATAGATTGTAGGGGAGACAGGTGAGAGGCAGGAAGGCTGGACAGTAGAAGGTTACAGTAGTCAAGACAGGAGAGAATGAGGGAATGAGTTAGAGTTTAAACAGTAGACGAACAGAGGAAAGGGAGTATCTTTGCAATGTTACATAGGTAAAAATTACACATTTTAGCTACATTGGGAATTTGAGAGGAGACTGTAAGGGAGGAGTTAATGTGACCCATAGGCAGCAGGCTTATGATACTGGGTGTATGATAGTACTGCCAACAGAAATATAAAAGGGAGAAGTAGGACCAGGCTTAGGAGGAAGTATGAGGAGCTCCATCTTGGACATGTTAAGTTTCAGTTGGCTGAGGGCCATCCAGGATGATATAGCAGAGAGACCTGTGGAGACTTTGGTCTGTCCAGCAGGTGTACAGTATTTATTTATTTATAAATTTTTTACCAGGAAGTAATACATTGAGAGTTACCTCAATTTTAACATCACCAAGCATCAGTGAACTGCAGCAATTGGCTCATTTTTTGACTGCCCTTCATCTGCACCAAAGACTGTCCACCTTGATTTTCAAGTATGACTTGATAACAATATATCGTTACATTAAATGAACATGATTATACAGTACATTATATTTAAAAACATTGCATGAACAGTTAAAGATAATATATGTTATAGGTGTATGAAACAGTTAAAGAACAGATTAAAATATGAGACATCTTATTTTTTAAAGAATATAGACTGGTAGCGGCTTTGAGAGTGTCAGGTAGATTGTTCCATTTGTTAGATGCACTGTAAGAGAAAGAGGAGTGGCTGGATTCTCTGTTGAACTTTGGGACCGTGACCAGTGTTTTAGGAGTCCGATCTCAGGTGATAAGTCCTGCATTTGGTAGGGTTAAGGAGCTTGTTCAGATAGACGGATAGCATGCCCAGAAAGTATTTGAAGGCGACACAAAAAATGAATTTTGCGCCTAGACTCAAGAGATTACCAATCTAATTTTTTGAGCATTTCGCAGTGATGTGTTTTGTAGTTACATTGGAGGACAAAGCAACATATTGAGTTTTAGAGGGTGTCTAATTTTCTAAGGTGAATTGTGGGTGATGTACCATATACTATGCCCCCATAATCTAAAATTGGAATTTGCATCTGCTGTGCAATGTCCTTTTTGACCAGCAGGCTTAGGGAGGATTTGTTTCAATAATGTATTGTATACCTAGTTTGGCATAGGTTTTTAATGTCAGGGTATCAATGTGCAACCCAAACGTTAAATAGGAGTCAGTCAAACCATATGCCCAGATATTTAAAACTAGTGACAGAGACTACAATAGTATTAGAGTTGGTTCTGATCTGTAGCTCTGTCATTGGTAGCTCTAGAAATGTATCCTTGGTCCAAAATACCATTGTTGCAGTCTTATCAGCGTTTAAAACAGTTTGTTTTGGGAAGTCCAGGTTTCACGTCTCGCAAAATCAGATTGAAGTACGTGTCCAAGGTCAGAAATTTTAGGGCTGTCTGCAAAAAAGATTGTGTGATCCGCATTGCATTGAAGCTCCCTTACAAGCTGTAGGTAGCTCCTTAATGAAGTCTGAAAAGTGGGATTCTCTGTAGGATTTGGTAGAGTAATAACATTCATTTTTATTTTATATGGTTGTTGATGACTAGAAGACTGGAATATATTGTTTATGTCCTTCCAGAGGTTTGCTGGATTTGATGTATTTTGGTAAATATTCTTAGAGTAATGTGGGGCTTTTGCTAGTCCTGTTTGGTTTGTGTATGTATGTTTGTGTATGTATTGTGTTCGCTGTGTAGAGCATTGCGCAGGTTTTGCATCTTGGGTCCTGGCATGGTTTTGTCCCGCATTCAGTTGTACTGCTGAATACTTTACTCCTCACCATAATATTCTTGAGATTATGGGGTTGTCTGTATGATAATAAGGGTGCTTCAGGGAAGACCTGTTGCAGTCTTGTATCTTCCTGGAGGATGGGTTGTAGTTTCCTGGCGATCTTGCGTAGGGCTCCTAGGTGTGGGTTATACTATATGTGACCACCAAAGGTACCCTGTTGCTTGTCTCCTTCTGTTTGTATTCAAGGAGATCACTTCTTGGTATTCTGGTTTCTTTGTGAATTTGCTGGTCTACAATTCTGTGGTTATATCCACGGTTTATAAAGTCTGATCTCAAGGCTTTAATCCGCTGGTCTCTGTCTGCTGTGTCGGAGCATATTCGGTTGTATCGTATGGCTTGACTGTAGATGGTTGCATGTTTGGTGTGTGTCGGGTGGAAGCTGTTGTCCCTCAAATAGCTGGCTCTGTCTGTAGGTTTGCGGTATACAGAAGTCTGTAGTTGGTTGTTCTTTATAGTAATGGTGGTGTCTAGGAAATGTACTTATATATATATGAGAAAGACAAAACAGAGAGCGCACGCCCCATAGTGTAACACTGTAACATTTAATGTAGGGAAGGGTGGATGGGGGGATTAAAAACACTCACAATAGGAAGGTAAAATATAAGCAGTATGTGATTTATAATCACCACCAAGGTAAATCCAAACCGCAGCAGAGAGTCCAAGATCAGCTGTAGTAGGTGTCCCAAACAGCGCTGTCCCTCCGGTTCACTCAAAATCCTCCAGGTACATCTGGTATCAGAGTTGGCCTTAAAATCACTACATGTGCTCCCCGGCCGTAAAGGATGCACACACCGTGATGACGTAATGTCGTAAGGTACGTCCCTGACGCGTTTCGTCGCAACAATTGCAACTTTATCAAAGGGAATGTCCCTGAACAAGGATAACAGTGTATAAGTACTGGAGGGTCCCAAATGTGATTGGTGGAAGTACTAAATGATAGTCCCTCCCCTATAAACGAGCCATAGCTTTAAAAATATACATATAATTCAACTAAAACGAAATAAATAGGCTGGATTTGGAGTTGAATTATATGTATATTTTTAAAGCTATGGCTCGTTTATAGGGGAGGGACTATCATTTAGTACTTCCACCAATCACATTTGGGACCCTCAAGTACTTAAACACTGTTATCCTTGTTCAGGGACATTCCCTTTGATAAAGTTGCATTTGTTGCGACGAAACGCATCAGGGACGTACCTTACGACATTACGTCATCACGGTGTGTGCATCCTTTACGGCCGGGGAGCACATGTAGTGATTTTAAAGCCAACTCTGATACTAAATGTACCTGGAGGATTTCGAGTGAACCGGAGGGACAGCGCTGTTTGGGACACCTACTACAGCTGATCTTGGACTCTGCTGCGGTTTGGATTTACCTTGGTGGTTATTATATATCACATACTGCTTATATTTTACCTTCCTATTGTGAGTGTTTTTAATCCCCCCATCCACCCTTCCCTACATTAAAGTTACAGTGTTACACTATGGGGCGTGCGCTCTCTGTTTTGTCTTTCTCATAGATTTTGCTGTGGAACTGGTTATTCCATGTGAGTGCTGCCGTGGGCCCCTGGGCTCTGTACATTGTTCTGGTGTTACCTGTCAGGACTCATCTTAGGGTTTGGACATTGAACTTTGATTTTGCCATGTTGTGTATCCACATGTTTGTTTTTGTATTTCATTGATCATTGTTCACAGATTATTAAGGGTTTTCATTTTTTAGGGTAATTATTTAACTATTATTATTATCATTTAATATATATCTATATACCTGTTGCCGCTACTTTTTGTTTCTTATATATATACATATATATATATATATATATATATATATATATATATATATATATATAAAAGTGTCAAAAGGAGGGCTTCTGGGCGCGGCTAAATGTATACAGTACAACAAGAAACACAGAAGCCCAAAGCTACCTATATATTCTCTTGAAAAATTGTCATTTTGTTTAACTCTTTGGCCAAAGCAATTAAGCCTGCTGCCACATCAAGGCATGATCATAAGCAGGTCCTAACACTACCTGAGTTAAAATTCATATTTATCTCTATAAGTAGAGGAAGAATGATCAACATTGGATCTGTCACAACTCAGCAAAATGAAAATAACCTGCTAACTTGGAAAGTGGGGAGGGGCGAGTTTAAACCCTGGGGGGGAGGAACCACTAAACTCCAAAAACAGCCGAGACCAGCTGGATAAGGTTAATAAACACACAAATACCCAGCAAGCTCTGAAAAACCCCAACAACTAAATGACCCTTTTTCATGAGAATATATACTGTAGGTATTTCACTGTGTATTTTTGTCATATTGGATGTAGCTTTGGTCTTCTTTGTTTCTTGCTGTAAACATATATCTTATAATATATTTTATTGTAGAGGTAACTTCCCTGTAGAATGCAGCTTATACTTCCCCCCCCCCCTTCTTTTATTTAAGGGCAAGTTCTAAAGCTAGCACCTGCTTACACAGCAACAATAATTTGTTATTGTATAAGTGGCTCTAATACATGGATCTTTAATTATTTGAAAATTAAACATGTATTTTGTATTAGGCTTAGAAAAAAAAGTTTTACTCATGTGCTTCTTTCACACTTTGCATAATGTTCTTCCTCTGATTTTCCTGGGCACTGCGGCTGTTGTTGTGGAACTTGCAAGTAACTCTGGCAATGGCAATGGGTGCAGAAACTAAATGTATATAAGTTTAACCCTCCTTGAAATGAATTGACATAGTGTTGCTATTACTACTATTAATATATTACTATATCCTTTATATAATATACACAGAGACAGTACAGTAGAGCCGAGGCCACTGAGGCTGAGACCAGGCACCCATCCATGGAGTGGACACAGCCAGGGGTCCTCCAGTCAGTCACACTTAAATTAAACAAGTTGCATGAAGTAAATAATGTTATTATCTAATCAAATGTTTGACCTATAACAGCACAACACTCGTAGTACTACAGCAGCACAGCAGCAGCCCTAAGCAACCCACAGACAAACCCAAGAACACAGTGGCTAAGACTTGAGGCAGCACCCCTATTTATATATTCCTTCCATAATAATTTTTTTTGCGGATTTTGATTTATAATATAATTCAAATCCATTTGCAGATTTTCAGTGATAGAAAAACAATGAATATGCATTTTTTAAGAATGATCTGCAAACATTTGTGGCTTAATGGAATTTACAAATCTGTGCCGGATTGAAATGTCTTCCAAAAAATCTTGCATCTCTACTGTCCTTATTATACTCTATTTAAGACATTCAAAGATGCAGTAATCTCACTCTGGTTCTGATGGTTCCAGTGATTTGTTTCCTACTCCTTAAGGATCCGGAATTGTCAGCAATATCTAATGGAAACACTTTATTGAATTATAGGTATATGCTTATGGAGATTTCATTTTGAGACTTGATTAGTTTGAATTTGACCCAAAAGGCAAATATTTTTGAGGACCTTGTCATCATAGAATATTTTTTTTATAACATTTGGATTAGTCCCCGGGGGTCTTATTCTTGGCTATACATATAATATATGATAGTTACAGTGCAGCCCAGTAGAATTCTCACATAATACATTATAGTTACAGGTGCAGCCCAGTAGGATTCACACAGCATGAGTCTGATTCAGATGCAGTAACCCCCGCTGTGTTAATCCCAATGAACCATTACTCTCCTTAATGGCACTCCGCACGCACAGATGAAAAAAACATGACTGCAGCAGATTTCTTGAGGGCAGTGTGAATGACAATAATGCTGCAACAGTATATTCTAGTAACATTATAAACTCACACTTAAACCTGAGCCTCAGTAATTTGTGTTTGAGTTTTGCAACATTCACTTGCTAAATTCCTCACTTAGTATAAATACTGTAGTACCGACGGTTATTCTAGCACAAACCAGTGGCAATCGCCAAAACGACCCAGGTACATGCTGGGTACATGCTGGGTACATGCTGGGTCTAGTTTAAGGCATTTCTGCATTGACTAATGGCCCATAAGATTAACAGTGGGGGTCCCTGGCAGTCCCATTCAAACTGAATGGGACTGCCAGGGACCCCTGCTGTTTTAATCCGATGGGTCATTAGTCAAATGCAGAAATGCCTGAAACTTGCCTTAAACTAGCCAGGTTACACCCAGCATGTACCCAGCATGTAACCGGGCTAGTTTAAGGCAAGCTTTAGAATACTCGTTGTCTCATCTGTAAAACAACACTGTGTTAGATATATTGACATTTTGATAAATGAATACCACCCATTATGGACCCATGATCTACAACACTAGACAATTTTTAAAAAAAAGTTATATTACTGAACTACTACTAATAATTTAATTAAAACTTCACTACTCATGCAGGCTATACCCACTGGAATCTGGAGCTGAAGTGTGGTGGTTTTATTGCCCAATTTCCTAGGAATGCCTTGTGTTAAACTGTGCTTAATCTATCATGTCTATCACTGAAGTGGGCAGCCATCTTGTCAGATGGTAGATGCTAAATATCCCTCGGAACATATGTCAAGCGGCACTGGCTATGTTGGTTTATTTTAGAAGTGCTGTAGATCACAGCATACAATGAACTGGCAGGTGACTAGGTTAGGTTATGGTTTCTGTGTGAACAGGGCTGATGGTGAAATTAGCTATCCATTCTAAATGGGAAATGATTAACATTTGGGCTCTGCATGTTGCCATGTACAATGAAACACAGTAGACGAAAAGGTAGACTCAAGAACTCCAGCTCAAAGTAGGAGTAGAAATGGAGTCTAGAGACTTGATGCTAGTGCATGATTATTAATCATAATGAGCTTGCTTGCTAAACAGATTGCTGATGATACAGAAAATGGTTTAGCCAGGCATAAGCTTTGGCTATATTTTACAGAAATAAGCATGAGTAGTACAGTATAGTGGAAACATCACAGCATTTGAAGATTCTATTGCAAGTTCCAGTGTCAGCATTATTGTGTCCTTGTGATAATGATTCTATTTTCATATGCCTAAGGCAACAGCAACATTTTGTATCTCACATATAATTACTACAATAATAGTTTGTAAGCACCACAAAGCAAGAACTGGGGACTGGGGTCTAAAGAAAAACCCTGTCTATTGTGATGGAGAATATAAGATGAACATATGACTTTTGTTATGATTATTATATGAGGAACTGTTTGCACTCTCCCCCCCCCCCAGCTTTATAAATTAATAAATATGTTTTAGTCACTTCAAAACAAATTTTCAGAGAAAGAAAATGTACATTTTATATTTTCAATGATCAATATCCAATTCCAGAGAAACAGCCCTGCAAAACCCTTTCATAGGATCTTTTTTTTTTTTTTATAACTTGTATTTTATTGAAATATTTTTTTGCGTAAGAAATATAATAAAACATACATTACATAGTTACTTTGTGCATCGTAATAAAATAAATACAATCTTTGAAACATTGTGCTGTATATAAAGTGGGGGTTCCACGACTTTTCGCGCCCTACTGAGCCGTGGAAAATGGGGTTGAACCGGGGTTGAGGGGGGAAAAGAGGGGGGAAAAAAAAAAAGGGGGGGGGGGAGGTGGGGAAGGGGGAGGAGGGTTAGGAAATGGCAGGGGGGATAGGGAAAGGAGGTAATTGATTACTAGATGTTGGTATCGCCGGGTCACGAGAGATACTCCAGTTGTCAGTCGTAGAATGAGTAAGCTGGTGCCTGAGTGTTGAAGTATATAAGATAGAGCGGGATCTTTGAAATCGCTCACTCCTACAGGAGAACGCATCTACCATTATCAATGCCAAATTGTGTTACGCTCAACCCCGGGGATGTCTGTCTGTGCTAACCAAGGCAGCCAGACGTTTAGATAATTGTCACCAGTGTCGTTAACCAGACTCGTTAACTTTTCCATCTGGCAGATAAACCATAATCGATTTCGAATCTTTGGGATGTTTGGTATGTCGGGGCGTTTCCATAGTGCTGCGATCTCACACCTCGTTGCAATTGCAAAATGAGAAATTAATTTATTTTGGGATTTTGTTAGATCTTTTAGAGGTCTGTTCAGGAGGAACAGCCAAGGATCTGGGGGAATAGTGAGGTCAAAAATCCTCTGTATCCAATTTCTAATCTTGTCCCATATTTGGGCTATTCGTGGGCAAGACCACAGCATATGTAACAAGTCGGCCGTTCCTCCGCACTGTTTGGGGCATAGGGGGGAGGAACCTGGCACGAACTTAGATAATTTGAGTGGGGTGAGGTACCACCTCATGAGTACTTTATATGCGTTCTCCTTTAGTGTGGTGCAAATAGAGCTTTTGGCTGTGGCTAAAAATATGGTGTTCCAATCGTCCTCCTCTAGAATCTCTCCTAGGTCCGTCTCCCATTGGTTTCTAAAAGCAGGGGTGTGTTGGTGTGATGCTGAGAGATCGACTACTTCTTTATATATCGTTGATATAAGTCCCTTAGTGTCGGTTTCTGCCCGACAGAGCTTTTCGAATTTAGTCAGGGGGGGGGTATGGGGCCAATTTGTTGTAGAATGCTCTTATCTGGAGATATTTAAAGAATTCTGAGTGGGGGATATTTTGTTCTGATCTGATGTGTTCGAATGTTTTAATTTTAAGATCAAAACCCTCTAGGTCCTTGATCCTATTGTATCCTTTTGATCTCCATACTGAACAATTACTGCCTATTAGACCAGGTGCGAACCTCGGATTATTCCATATGGGGGACATTAGGGAATTAACTGATGTAAGAGAGTTCTTAATTTTGGAAGCTTCCCAGATCGACAACGAGTTAGTCATTGAGGTGAGCGGCAGACCTATGTGTTTTCTTGAGTTTTTAGGTAGCCAAATTAAACTGCTAAGGTCCAATGGGGAACTAGCAGCACCTTCCAACTCCACCCATCTTTTCAATTTAGGGTCGGAGTGCCAATGTATAATATGACTTAATTGAGCCGCTTTATAATACGATAACAGGCAGGGTACCGCCAAGCCTCCCGCTAACACAGATCTTTTCATATTTATTTTATTGACTCTCGGTTTTTTCCCCTTCCAGATGAATTTGGATATTTCAGACTGAAGTGAGAGTATATCCTTCAGTCTGAGTGGCACTGGCAGGGTTTGGAAGAGGTATAGGATACGGGGTAGTAGGTTCATTTTGATGCTATGTATCCTACCTATCCATGAAATTTGCTTGGAGGCTCATCTGGAGAGGTCTTTTTTTAAGGAACGAATTAGGTTGGGATAATTTGCGGAATAGATATTTTTAGCGTTTTTTGTAATTTGAATACCTAGGTATTTTATGGATTTCTTTTGCCAATTAAACTGGAAGTTGAGCTTTAACAATTTCTCGGTGTGACTAGGGAGATTAATGTTTAGAGCTTCTGATTTGGATTGGTTGATTTTGAATCCAGAGACTTTGGAAAATCTGTCAAGTAGGTCAAATAGGTTTGGGAGGGAAGTGAGGGGCTTTGAAATTATTAATAAGATATCATCTGCGTACAGGGCCGCCTTATGAGTTTGTGAATATACGTTTAACCCTGAGATATCTGGGTTGTCTCGGATGTGTGCCGCCAGAGGTTCAATACATAGGGCAAACAGGAGAGGGGATAAAGGGCACCCCTGTCTCGTGCCGCTCTGAATCTGGAATGGGAGAGAGGGGAAACCCTGATGTATAACCTTGGCTGTTGGGCCTGAGTATAGAGACATAATTGCTCTGCTCACCTGATCCCCGAATCCAAATGCTGCGAGCGTTTCCTTAAGATATGGCCAGTCAATCCTATCAAAGGCTTTTTCTGCATCCAGACTTAATAGCATACTTTGGGTGTTATTTTTATTTGCCAATTCTAGCAGATCAATAAATCGTCGGGTATTATCCGCTGCCTGCCTTCCTTTTATGAAGCCGACTTGATCTGGGTGTATTAGTCTGGGTAGGATTGTACTCAATCTGTTGGCCAGGAGTTTAGCGAATAATTTGATATCTGTATTGATTAATGATATAGGTCTATAACTTGTACAATGCAACGGATCTTTCCCAGGCTTATGTATGAGAGATATAGACGCCCGCAGCATATCTCCGGGGATTGGGGCTCCCGCTAAGATAGCGTTGAACATGTGGAGCAGCCTTGGGGCAAGTAATTCTGAGAATTTCTTATAGTAGAGCCCTGAAAAGCCATCCGGACCTGGTGCCTTTGAAGATTTGAGTTCTTTGATAGCCTGTGACACTTCTTCCAATGTGAAGTCAGTACACAGCTTGTTGCTTTCGCTCTCTGTTAATCTCTCTAGTTTTGAGCTGGCTAAGAAATCTCTTAGAGCCTTGCTCGTTTTGCTGTTATGTGCCACTTTCTTCCCATCATATAAGGAGCCATAGAAAGAGCCAAATTCTTCTACTATCTTTTGGGGGTTGGATGTGTGGATGTCAGATTTTAAGCGTAAAGCTTGGATATTAAACTTAGATTGTCTATCTTTTAGCGCGCGGGCTAGCATCGTATCCGGCCTGTTAGCTTTTTCATAAAACTTCCTCTTTGACCAGCTTAGTGAGTTGTCGGCCCTGGAAGTTAATAACATGTTTAGTTCAATTTTGGTATCTTTTAATGTCTGAAGTGTTTGTTTGTTTGGGTGAGACTTGTGAGATACTAGTAGAGAGTGGAGTTTGTCTTGGAGAATAATAATTTTAGCGTCTCTCTCCCGTTTTCTTTTAGCGGTGATGCTGATTAGTAGACCCCTCAGTGTAGCTTTGTGAGCTTCCCAAAGAGTAATATGGGATTCCACAGAGCCTGTGTTAAGTTTAAAGAATTGATCAATATCTTGACCTATAGCATCACAGAGTGCGGGTATCTTTAGGATTGATTCATTTAGTTTCCAGTTCGCCCCTGGTCTAAAGGCCTGAATTTTAGTGCACCGTAGCTCTATAGGTGCATGGTCGGACCATGAAATATCATGGATCTCAGAACGAGCGACCATAGGGACCAGTTGACCCGAAATGAAGAAGTAGTCGATTCTGCTATATGTTGTGTGTGGATGGGAGTAAAAAGTATAATCCTTACTCGTCGGATGTGTCTCTCTCCAAATGTCCACTAATTGGTTATCTTTTAGGTTTTTAAGTAGGGAGGAGTGAGCTTTTTTGTTGTCTGAGTCCTTTCCCCCTGATCTATCTAGGGAAGCTTGTATTACTATATTGAAATCACCTGCGAGGATTATGCTGCCTTGGGATATTGAGCGCAGAATTCGGAAAAATTTATTGAAGAATGCAGCATCTTGTACACATGGGGCATATAAGGATGCTAAGGTGATATGTTGTTCGTGTATAGTACCTACAAGGATTAGAAAACGTCCTTCCGCGTCTTTTTTCACTGTTTTGGCTACGAATGGAGTTTTATTGCTAAAGAGTATAGCTACACCGCCTTTTTTGGTGGGCGCCGAAGCTGTATAGAACTGGGAGAAGCCCTTGTCTAGGAATTTAGGTGTATTGTTTTTACTAAAGTGTGTCTCCTGGAGGAGCAATATTTCAGCCTGTTTTCGTCTATAATCAGAGAAGGCTAGTCTTCTTTTAATTGGGCTATTAAAGCCTTTAACGTTGTGTGAGATTAAGTTTAATGCCATTGTGCAATATGGAGGAGGTACGATGTGTCGTATGATGGGTACTTACTGTTATCAATGCCCGAAGTGGTCTTAGCTTTGTCTTTTTCTGCCCGCGTCTGGAGCGTGACCCTTGGATCCTTGAGTCTTAGGAGTGTGGTTGGGGGGGGGAGGGGGTGGGGAGAGGTTGAACATACTGGGAAAGCTACATGGGGGAAATTGCAAAATAAATTAAGTAATGTGCAACATATGCAAAGTAAAAAAAGGTAGGGGAAAAAAGGGAAGACAAGAGCTCGCCTCGGGAGCCCCCGAGGACGGCTCCTGCGCCTAGAGGGAGGGACTTCAGGTCTCATCACCTGGATGAGCCTGCCTCCAAAAATGGAGTCAGATCTCCCTAGGTCTTGAGGTTGGTCCCGTAAACTAGGGGACCAGGTTAGAGAAGGCATATGCCACGACGAGGCTGGGCCCGCCGGCACTCCTCTACTGGGAAAACAAATCAAACTTGCGGCAAATAGCTCGAACATATTAAACAGGTATTAAACAGATTATATACCCTAAACTGTGAACTGTAAGTACAGAATTTTGGCTCTTTCTGTAGGTGAGTATAAAGCGTATTGCGAAAACCGCCCAGATCCCGCCAGAGTCTTTGAGCCCAGACCTCCTACGGCTATGATTAATCCCGATTGGGAGAATAGCCTAGGTAACTGGAGAATGTATTAAAGTATATTGTCTGTCATCTGGCTCCGCCTAAGTATACATAAACCTACCGCTGGATAAACAAGCATGTGTATACATACTAAAGTATGGGGGAACGAACGTGAGGGAGGACACCTAAGGACTGAATATAGTGATAGCTGCTTATAGTGGGATCAGTATAGATAGTAAAATTTCCTGCAATAGAAAATGTAGTTATTGTGTAAGTAATGAGTTAAGGATTGGATTATATATTTTGGAAGCCTTGGGGAGTATAGTTCATGAAGAGATTCCCAACCCATCTGCGATGCAGTCGAAGAGAGAGTGTGCCTCCTCGGATCTCTCCCTGCTAGGTAAAAGCCAGATGTTTCGGCTATATTGTGGTGATGAGCCAGAATCAAAATATATATCTATACATATATATGTGCATAAATGCACTCTTACATGCACACATATATACGTACATACGTATCCACATATATACATCACACACATCACACATATCCCCGAACATACAAACTCACACATATATACATACATCTGTACATATATATTCATACATAGGCACACCTACACATATACATATATACTCACACATACATACACATACAGACATATAAACGCATATATACGCTCATGTACATACATATATATATACTTATCCATACATGCACACATACACACATACACAGGTATATATATATACTCACACATACATATAAACACATATGTGCACATATATATATACACACGCACATATATACAAACACATATACTCATATATACACACACATATACATATGCATAAACATACACGTGTACACATACATACATACATACGCACATATACATAAACATATATACTCATACATATACATATACATACATATGTACAAATGCATACATACCCACGCACTCATACTTATATACGAACGCATATATACATACACCCATATACACTCATATGTATATAACTATGTAATGTATTAGATTATTAGTTTATTAGTTTGTTAGTGTGTGGTGTACAGTGTAGGTGTGAGTGAGGTGGATACTGGGGAGAATGCTGCTATGTTGAATTTCTTCTTCTCTCTGCTCATCTGGCATCCGGCTTCCTCCTTTCAGCTTGGGCTCTTCCTGCATCCGGGTCCTCGATGACGTCAGCGGCATCCAGCGGCAGCCATCTTGGTGGTGGCGTCAGATCCCTTAAGGAAACTCCGATCTCGCGAGACCTCGTGACGTCAGCGGCAGCCATCTTGGTGGTGGCGTCGGATCCCTTAAGGAGACTCCAATCCCGCGAGTCCTCGGTGACGTGAGCGGCATCCAGCGGCAGCCATCTTGGTGGTGGCGTCTGATCACTCAAGGGAACCCTGATCCCGCGAGAGGGAGCAGCGCGACGGCGACGTCATACCTGGCTTCGCGCCATCCTCACTGCAGCTCCCGCGCCGGACCAGGGAGGACCAGGGAAAGATGGCTGCCGCTCGAAAGTGGTGTGCGGCTCAGCTCCAGGCGGCGATCAGGGTTTTGAGAGCGTAGGTAGGTCGGGACAGCGGCGGGGAGGGGTATTCTGCGCCAACAGTTCATTATTTGTATCAGGAATCAGGGAAGCTGGTTTATTCTGATCCTGATGCCTCAGGGGCAGTCATCCCCTTAGGTTTGTTGGTTCCCACTTTGGACCAGGAGGGGATGGTAGATGTGGAAGGGGGGTTTGGTAATGGGGAACCCGGTGTGCTTCGGGTGGTTCTGGGGATGCCTAATTTGGTTAGGAAACTCTCCCCATCCTCCGGATTCTTTAGTGTATGGGCTACTCCGTTCTTGATGCTAAGAAGGGCACAGGGAAACAGCCACCTATATTTAATGTTGTTGTCTCTCATTACACGTGTGGTGGGGGCCAGGGCTTTTCTCTTCAAAAGGGTAGCTGGGGCTAGGTCTTGGTATACCTGAAGCTTAACTCCTTCAAACTCCAGTGACCTGGCCTCTCGGGCAATTCTGCACACTTCTTCCTTTGTGCGGAAGTGGTGAAATCTGGTGACAATATCCCTGGGGGGGTCCCCGCTCTGCGGTTTCCCACGGAGAGCTCTGTGGCAGCGGTCTAGCCTTAACTCTGCCTCCTGTTTGTCCGGGAAGAGGTGCTCTAGCCACCTGAGGGTGAAATCTTCTGGGTTATTGATGCTTTCTGGCACTCCACGTAATCTAATGTTGCATCTCCTGTCACGATTCTCTGCGTCTTCTGCTTTATCCTCCAGGAACTTAACTTTGTCAGTCAGAGAGGATATTTGTTCTTGTGTATGGGAGATGGCAGCCATTGATTCATCAGCCTTTGTTTCAAGAGTGTCAGTTCTTTCACCCAGGGCATCAATGTCTTTCCTGAGGGCCCAAAGTTCAGATTTGAAAAACTTTTTCATATGTGAACAGAATTCTTTTAAGTCCTTTCTTAAGTCCTTTCTGCGAACCACTTCTTCATCTCCTTCATCTTCCGTGAAGGGATCTGCCTCCGGGTCATCTATAGCAGGGTGGGGGGGAGACACCATTTTATTCTCCTTATCTGCTGGGGGCACTGTTTTCCGCTTAAAATATGTAGAAACTGGCTGGCTTTTGGTGCGGGCAGTTCTGCCTGAGGCCATCTCTGCAGGTTTATAAAACGTTTGCTGTATAGTGAGCCGGGGAGTGATTGAAATTGCCGCTTTTATTATGTTTAAGAATGCCGACGGGTGAGGAGCTCTGGGATCAGGACTCCATTCACCTCGGTGTAGCTCCGCCTCCTCGTCCATAGGATCTTTTAAATATGTCTGCCACTGTGAGTTTTCTAGGAAACATGATATAATTCAGTTCCAGCTTTTAAATCATTGCACCATTCTTAACGCATTAACCCTTTGAGTGTCCCACAGCGTAGCCACTACGTCATGGGTTCTTGCACCCTGGTGATACAGTATATGACATACAGTAGTAGCTACCTAAAAAACAAACTGCAGGAACTGCATTAGGCAGTGAGGCATTTAAAGTGAGGTTTTTAAGTGATAAAAACAGTTAGACTACAGTTAATATATATATAGTTAATATACTCACTTTCTTCATGCAAGACCAATAACCAATAACCACAGCTGATATGACATGGATCTAATTGCATTCTCTTCACAGGTATGTTCCTGATGTTGAAACCCTCTGTATAAGACTGAATCTGGCCTTGTTGAATTGATATATAAGTATGTTCCTGATGTTGAAACCCTCTGTATAAGACTGAATCTGGCCTTGTTGAATTGATATATAAGTATGTTCCTGATGTTGAAATCCTCTGTATAAGACTGAATCTGGCCTTGTTGAATTGATATATGTTAGTATGTTTGAATGTAAAAAGTTTTTTTTTTTTTTTCCTCTTAACTCTGTGCTGTTAATTGACCAAATGGAACACGCTGACTGATTGGGGAGGGTCATGTGACTTTTTTTTGTGTATAATACTAACACCTTCGCTGCATTGGGCAGGAACTGCATTAGGCAGTGAGGCATTTAAAGTGAGGTTTTTAAGTGATAAAAACAGTTAGACTACAGTTGACTAGAGGTGACTGGGGACTGCTTCTTTCTGCAAATTCTTTCACTCAAGACAACAAATGGTAAGCTATTCAGATCACACTATGATCCCATGCTTGTTAGCCTGCATAGTTTAACCCCCCACCCCTTTACAACTTCTTTCACTGCAGCCTCTCCCAAAACTGACTGCACAAAACACTGAAACCCTGAATTGACCCTAGCATTGCAATGCAGCAAAACACTTGACAAGGTACAGGCCCACCCCTGCTGTTTAGTCTGCACACACTCACTCTGCTCACAACAGCTCCTTGCAGCACTGCCTACCTCTGGCATCATGAACCTGCTATGTCTTCTAACTTTTTTCTTTCTCCTTGCCTCATGGAGATGTTACTCCCTCTATCCACTACAAACTCCTCCATCCTGGCCCACACCCAACATCACCATACACCCTGGACTACTCAAAAGCCTTGCACTATCTACTGAATGTTGGTGGAGAACTCTAAAAACCAGCACACCAACCACCACACACTCAAATGGAAAACACCACAAATTTACAACTTGCAAACAACTACCCAAATTTCTACTCATACTATTACTCTCTCTAGCAGGTGATGTTGAAACTAACCCAGGTCCTCCCATTTCAGCTCTGTCCCATGCCCCTGAGAATTCCACCTTTAAATTCCAAAAAGGGCTATCTGTCGCCCATATAAACATCCGGAGCCTGCTGCCCAAATTGGATGAACTAAGGGCATGGTGCCTTATGCATAAACCCAAAGCCATCGTTCTTACAGAAACATGGCTATCCTCTAAAACCCCTGATGCAAATATCGCCATTCAGGGATACTCCATTTTTAGGAGAGATAGGTCAAAGAGAGGAGGAGGGGTGTTATTTTATATTGCAGACAACTTACAATTTACACTGTTACATTGCCCACCAAGTCCACCCTCTTTTGAAACTCTAGTTGGCAAAATCTGCCTCCCCTTTTCTAAGCCCATCTTGCTTGCTGGCATCTACCGCCCCCCTTAAGCCCCTCTACAATCCTTGACTGATATCACCCAATTTCTTGCCTCCATTTCCTCTCTGAATGAGAAGAGTGAGCTGCTAGTTCTAGGGGATTTCAACTTCAATTGGCTTGACCCTAAAAACCACAAAATCCAGATACAACTCAAGTCACTTAACCTATCGCAACTCATTTCCCAACCCACACGAATAAACCTGAAGTCGCATAACCATTCCTTGCTAGACTGGATTCTCTCCTCAAACCCCAGCAGAATCCAATCCTCTGGCATCCTTCCTGATATTTTCAGTGACCATGCAATAGTGTACTGTGTAAGGAAAATTAAACCGCCCCATTCAAGCCCCAAAGTTCTCCTCACTAGAACATTTAAAAACTTTAACCCACAACAGTTTCTGGATGACCTTACCAACTGCCCATGGCACAGAATCGATTTAATTCCCGACCCTGATTCTGTGCTCGACTATTTCCAATCCGAGTTCTTAAAACTCTCCGATACCCATGCTCCACTACGCAGAATAAGTGTACGGGGTGCCCACCTTCCATGGGTTACACCTGACCTTATAGCACTCTACCAGTTCAGGGATGCCTTGTGGAAAAGCAACAAAGTAACTGGCACTACCAAGGATCTCAATCACTACAGATGCATGCGGAACATGTGCACAAGGCAAACAAGGCATGCAAAAGCACAATATTACTCTGACAATCTCCACCAAAATACATCAAACCCAGGTAACTTCTGGAAGGTTATCAACAATATACTCCAGGCTCCTAACCATCAACAACAAAGTAATATCACTAAGGGGGATATTACTCTGACAAACCCCACTGACATTGCAAATGCATTCAATGATTACTTTGTGGGGTGTGCCACTAACTTATTAGCGAAACGCAGCACAAACCCCAAACATGAATCTCATCCTGGGAGTATCCCTACAGTCCCACCCCCTCCCAACACTGCCCACAATTTTCAATTTAGCCCAGTATCTGAAGAGGAGATTACACAAGCGCTCCTCAAACTAAAACTAAGCAGCCAATGTGGACCCGACTTACTACAATCTAGGTTCCTACGACTTGGTGCCCCAGCCATTGCCAAACCAATTGCGTCCATAGTCAACTCTATCCTGTCTGCAGGCCATATCCCTAAGACATGGAAAACTGCCAGAGTTGTCCCAATCTTCAAAATTGGGGACAAAAACACTGTCTCAAACTACAGGCCAATCTCACTTCTCCCAATTCTATCCAAAGTTATGGAAAAATGTGTCCACTCCCAATTAAGCGATTTCTACACCAAGACAAATTTCCCTAGCCAATTCCAGTCTGGGTTTCGTCCCAAACACTCCACCGTAAGTACCCTGCTAAAAGTTTGCAATGAAATCCAGTGTGGAATGGAACGGGGACAACTCACTGGTGCAGTATTCCTAGATTTTGCAAAGGCTTTTGACACAGTTGATCATGTTATCCTGCTTAACAAACTCCAGAGCTCTGGAATAGGGAAACATGCTTTAAACTGGTTTCAGTCCTACCTATCAGGAAGATCCCAACATGTGTCCATCTCAGGCTCTAACTCCAACCCCCTGGATATCACCTGTGGTGTACCGCAAGGCTATGTTCTGGGGCCCCTACTCTTCTCAGTGTTCATTAATGATCTTCCCACAGCTTGTAAGGAAGCCTCAATACACATGTATGCAGATGACACAATCCTGTATGCACACAGCCATAGCCTCTCTGACCTTCAACACATACTTCAGTCTTACTTTTTGAGACTCGAAAACTGGATTTCCCAAAACAAACTGTTTTTAAACACTGACAAGACTGTAACAATGGTATTTGGGACCAAGACTAAATTTGTAAAGCTTCCAGTGACTGAGCTCCTGATTAGAACCAACGCTACCACCACCCTAACACCTGTCACTAGTTTTAAATACCTGGGCTTATGGTTTGACTCCCACTTAACATTCGGGATGCACATTGATACCCTGACAACCAAGCCCTATGCCAAACTAGGGGTACTTTACAGGAACAAATCCTCCCTAAGTCTCCTGGTCAGAAAGCGTATTGCACAGCAGATGCTAATGCCAATTATTGACTATGGAGACATAGTATATGGCTCGGCTCCTCAAACCCACCTTAGCAAACTTGACACCCTCTACAATTCAATTTGTCGTTTTGTTCTCCAATGCAACTACAACACACATCACTGCGAAATGCTCAAAGAACTAGATTGGTCATCACTAGAGTCTAGGCGCAAAGTTCACCTTTCCTGTCTCACCCTCAAATACTTTCTGGGCAAGCTACCCAGCTACCTGAACAAGCTCCTCACCCCTACCACATGCAGTACCTATCACCTGAGATCAGACTCCAAAAGACTATTCATGGTCCCAAGACTCAACAAAGTATCCGGACGTTCCTCCTTCTCCTTCCGTGCACCCCAAAACTGGAACAACCTACCAGAGACTCTCATATCCACCACCAGCTTAAGTTCTTTCAAATCTAAGGCTGTCTCACACTTTAATCTGGTCTGTAACTGTTTCATACGCTCATAATATATATTTTCTTTAACTGTGCATGCAATGTCTTGTATATAATGTATACCTTGTTCATTTATGTAACTGTATTTGTAACCATGTATTATTTTGTTTTACTCTGTGCCCTGGACATACTTGAAAACGAGAGGTAACTCTCAATGTATTACTTCCTGGTAAAATATTTTATAAATAAATAAAATAAATAAATAAATGCTTGCTGGCTTAAAGGGGATGTGCTGCTATGATGGCAGATGACTCCTTCCCTTTCCTTCTGTCATCAGTGATGGAGCAATCATGCAGCCGCTATGTAGAGCGGCATTTATTTATTGCATTTTAAACACCTATAGTTGTGATGGGATTCATATTGTTGACACACATATATACTGTAACAGCAATATACACATTCCGGCTGGTTATAACAAATGCAATAAATATGCTTTGGTTAAAAAAAAAAAAAATTATGTACTGTAACATTGTGTTTCGTATTTAAATTATTCATTGTATTCAAACAAAAAAATAAT
The DNA here is from genome assembly GCF_040206685.1 of Ascaphus truei. NCBI lineage: Eukaryota > Metazoa > Chordata > Amphibia > Anura > Ascaphidae > Ascaphus > Ascaphus truei. The sequence continues at coordinate 111,590,142 of NC_134487.1, forward strand.
AATACAAAGTGATGATTCTCTACAAAATGTTCTTTGTCACTATAAATATTTGGGGTTTTGTTTACTAATAAAATATTATGATTTTACACACACATTTTGCTTCTTGATGTAACCTGATTGCTATAAAGAGTCTATTTCATTCTGATTAGTTTCAGAAAAGCATAACCAATTATGTATCATCTGTCTAAATGGCTTGCCTAGTACCTCATTATGTCAGAATGCTAACAGCTCTTCAGTTAATAGCCTGTGAACATTCCTGATTTCTGTTGAACTATAATGCTATTTAAAAATGTAAATTCTAATTAAAGCAATAGTGTTTGGAAAAAAGTTTTTTGACCATATTATTGAAAAAAAAAATCCTTACCAAAAGATTTGAAAATAATTAGTATTATCGTACTCCCAAAACCAGACTGAGACCCAGAATTACAAAGTTCTTATAGAACAAAGGAAAAATAGAGAGGATGGCAGCACTGAATACAGGAAAAACTCACTTACCTGACTAAGGGCCCAAATGGCCAGAAACGTTGTACTATCTGCATGTTTTCTTGTGAAAATTAAAGTGCAACCTCTGCTTTGAAAAGAGTGAGCATCATCCTTGTAAAGCATCTTTTGTGAGCATTATCCTTGTAAAGAGTTTAAAGAAACAGTTAGTTTTTCCTGTTGAGTGCTGCCATCTTCTCTATTTTTGTACTGCTCTGTTTGTGTGGCTACACACTTTGAGGTGCAGGCACATTGCAATGGATTTGAACTTATTCCATTTTGGCAGTTTCTTTCAGAGTGACTAAGATTATAGACCATCTCATTATTAAATACTGATTTCAACATTTTAGCAAAGATAATGGCAGACCGAATTAAAAATATTATGCCCTAGCTAATTTCAATTAATCAGACAGGGTTCACAAACAACAGACATTACAAATGTAAAGAAAGCTTTAGCGGCAGTCAGTACCTCAGGTGACAGCCAAGATATTCCCAACTTAATTTAACATTTAGATGCACAAAAAAGCATTTTACAAAATAGCATGGCCTCACCTATTATGAATTTTAAATTTACAAAACTATGGAGAAGTTTTTACAATTGTTATTCAAAAATCTACTTCAGAAGCTATTATTACTACAAACAACCATAACCACTTTTGTTAGGAAAAGGTACCAAACAGGGCTGCCCTCTCTCGTCAGTGCTATTCAAGTTTACTTTAGACCCACTCACTGAAGCCATGGAATAATTTAAAGGGATTCCTACAAATACACAGAAATAAAAGTCTCAGCATTTGTAGATGCCATGTTGCTCTTTATTACAGTAGTAACCAACAATTTGCAATACTATATATTATTGACCACATTTTGGAATTTGGTGAAATCTTAGGCATCAAAATAAACATAGAAAAATGAGAAGCTAGTCTTCTGTCAGATGTAGACATCAACTCCTGGAAAGACAAAACACCTTCAAAATGGAATACCAAAGCAATTAAATACCTGGGGATCCAGCTTTGCAGACAATTAGACTTGTTATACTCCCTGAATTTTACACCATCCATTTAGCAAATTTGACAAGATCTTTAAAAATGGCAAACATTATCTTTTTCCTTCCTGGGTCGTTATAACCTAACAAAAATGATCCTTTTCCCGAAGCTCATATTTAAAATGGAAACGCTTTCACTCTACATCAAAAATAAGGACATAAAACGATTAAATAATACATTTCTAAAATATATAAGGAATGACCATAAACAACACATCAGTCTGTTAAAATTGCAACAGACAAAAGGAAATGGAGATTTAAACTTTCCAAATTTCCAGTTATATAACGTAAATAGTTTTCTCAGGGTTGCTAGAGATTGGATTCCTGATACTAATACATTTACTGACACAGAGACGGATCAGCATCTGGCAGGCCAAATAAGCTTAACATATACAGTACTATATGCTCAATGCACCACTTTCCAAAATCCCATTAGAATGCAACAAAACTCACTGCTTATAAACTGATGCAAAGCATGGCAATATTTGAGACACTCACGTAACATAGGTAAACATTACTTAATTAATTTGCCATTTTCCAATAGCCAGATTTTCAGAATGGAATGGCAAATGTCCCATTCAAACATTGGATAAAAAATGGAAAAAAATCTATTAAAGACATAATAAACCTACAAAATGGACAAATCAGGTCATTTCAAGAAATAAAAGACCAATGCAGCCTCCCAAACTTATTTTCATTCCTTAAAGCACAACATTATACAGTATGTAGTACATTGTCAAATACATTTCTATGAAAGAGGTATACTGTATACGGAATTAGACACACACACATATATATATATATAAAACAAAAAACGAAAGTGCTGGCCCCATAGCGTAATTCAGTTAAAATGGTTTTAATCAGAACAAAATAAAATCAGGCCACTCACAATGGTCGCTAGGACAAGAGCTTTGAAAATCTGTAGCAAGAGCTGAATCTGAATAATTGTAAGGAATCTGGTTCTGCTTTTGGTTATAGCCTTGCAGAACTGTGCAGTTTCTAATTTCTCCCTCTGGCAATCTATAAGCACCTGTGCTAGCTATCTCTGCTGCCCTAGCCGGTGCTCCATCATTGGAGGAATTGTCACACACCTCCCTCCTGTGATTGGTTCACTGACCTTTATATACTAGGCTTTAGCACTGATTCTTATGGACGTTACATGTGTTCTACCACAAGACATCTGGCTTGTCTCGTGTGTTACTAACATTTTCGCTACGCTCTAGTTTCTAGTTCTCGTCTCTAGTCCCTGGTTCCGGTGGTCTGCTGTTGCTCTCTACGCAGAGGCCTGTGTTCCTGTTTTTCCGAAGGCTTGCTGCTTCCCTCTACGCAGAGGCCTGAGTTCTGCCTGCCTGGATTCTGCAACCTGCTGCACTCTCTCCTAGCAGAGGCTACCGTTTGGATCCAGTGGCCTGCTGCTCTCTCCCTTTGCAGCGGCCAGCTTTGGACTTCTGTGCTGAAGCACTGGTTTACCAGTGCTGCCTGGCGGTGTGCCCACTCCGGTTAGCCTTCTCCTTGCTGAGACCGGTACCATGGGTCGTGATCACCAATCGCGCAGAACCCGCTCCCGCCCTGCAGCTATTACGCTGAAGCGGGACCTACTTGACTTCCTGTTGCCGATACTCCGCTCGGATAACGTTGATCCTGATGTCTCCAATCCTGACCCTGGCTCGTCCACTGTTTATCCTGCCTTCTCCAGTCCCGACCCTGCTATGTACGACTACAAACTGCGCAATCCGGATCCGACTACGTGGTCTCAGGTCGGGGATTATATAACCCCACTCCAGCCCCGCGGTCCAGTCCTGGTTTGTGGCGAGCACAATCGTGACAATAATACACCAGTAGAGCAGCTTGAAACCTTATAGATGGTGACATGCATCTGCTTCCGGATCCGGGTGCACATCCAATCATGCAACCTAACAGCGGTCCTCCCGGCAAGAATGTAACACCTCTCCTGGTTCCACTGCTGCTGGCTGTTGGTTTTTACAGGGTCCTTGATTCACAGTTCTCAAACAAGACCTTACACGTTTCGTCACTTCAATAATAGCGACTTCATAAGGGGGTATCATACAGAGAGACTGATAGCCCTTATATAGATAATACCTAATCATATAATTGATGACTGTCCAATTGATAGTTTAACCCTCAATGGGTATAAATTAGTATTTGCTGATAGCTGGGCATACTTGTACGGAAAACAACAATAAAAACAACAATAAACGAGTTTAATTAAATATGCATGAATACATTGAAGTATAAAACAATATATATAGCAAAAAACTTTTGCAGAAAGAGGCATCAGTGAAAAACTCACCAGAGATAAAAAGGAAAAGTTTTTTGCTACATGTATTGTTTTATGTTCCAATGTAGTCACCATCGCTGTTCGGGCCCAGCTGTTCCATTTCTGACATTATGATCCAGGAGAGGCCCCACACTACCAACTCCATAACTAAATGGTTTGCCAAGACCCTACCTCATGGTCTGACATTTGTGTTATTGTGGTATTCAGAAACAGTTATCGCAAATCTGAAACCATGAGGTAAGAAAATGCAATACCGCTCAGAAAATCAACATCCTTACCTCAGTCTCTTTCCAAGATCTGCCCATGCGGTCTGCCTGCAGTCTGTAAGAGCTGCATCTCTGTTTTTATTTAATTTTAATAACATAGTATTGAAGAGCTGAATGCTGAATCACATTAATTTCAGCCCCAGGACTCCCTGCTTCCCAAGTTACAGGCCCCGGTATGGGGTGCCACTATAGATTGTTTAAATCTACTGCGTCACGTGACCAGGATATTTAATTCATGCTGGGATGCGACACTCCATACTTGGGCCTGTAACTCAGGAAGCAGGGGGTCCCTGTGGCTAAAATTTATTTGGTTAAGCTCTGGAGATGCCTGTTTCAATACTGTGTTATTAAAATCAAATACAAACAGCTTCCTTACCGTAACAGCTAGCTACTAAGTTAATGAAGGAGTTAAGCCAGAGTACCTGGTTTCTTGGGGGTAGACGGGGAGTGTGAATGGGGGGTAGCTGCTGCAGGATGTGTGGTTAGACCTACTGGAAAGGTTCCCGGGAGGAGTTAACCCCTTGACTACCATAGCGGTGGTAGCCGCTAAAGTAAAGAAGGGGCTAACCCCTCACATCACCAACCCAAGGGGCCTAACCACTAACCTTTGGTCAACATCCCCCTTCACCTACATCATTTACCAACAAGAAATATTAAAATACAACAACCTTATTACCCACACCATTTACCCCCAACACCCCCCCCCCACCCACATACAGTACAATAATGGACACAATTCCTACTATCCAAATCTTGAGTATAGCGCTTTTGCCTATTAAAAATAAAACAGTACCAATCCAGCATTAAGTAAATTAAAGTTGTACTTAACCCTGCCAATATGAAGGCAGTCTTCATCTTCCTCTGTGTCTTCCATGGGCAGCAACATTCAAATAAAAAAACTAACTACTGGCCACTAACCCTTTCATCACCGTAGCGGTTATTAACCACTATGGTAATTAAGGGGTTAACCCCCTTCCATGCTACCCACCTTGGAGGCATAAACACCCTCCCCAGGGTAACTACCCCTACCTACACCCATTTTACCCATTGATTGTCACTGTGGCAAAACATGTCCACAGTATGGGCATGAATGGCAACAATGGTAATGAATGGGCCACCTAAAAAAAACAAGCACCGAATAAAACACATCACAATTAAATAAAAACAAGCATTTGCCAGAAAAAATATTGTTACTGTGGTAAACCATGCCTACAATATGGCATGGATTGCCCAATGATAATGAATGGGCAACCTAAAAAAAATACATAACAATTAAATAAAAATAAGCATTTGCCAAAAATTGCATTGCTTATCACTGTGCTTATCTATACCCTGAAAGGAGCATACATAAACATATTGGCGGTCAATGAGCAATCTATAAAACATAATTAAATAAAAGATAAGCAATGTGTTTCTTAACTTTGCCAGACTTCACCCTTGTCATCCTACTGTGGCACCAACTCTTGACCCATGATTGCAAGCTCCTCATCACCATGATGCGAAGAAGTCCATGATCCTCTATTGATTGATGAGTCAGTTCTTCAGTTCTTTCATTTTTCAACTTTCTTCTATTCTTTGTAATCCAAAGGGGCCTGGAGCTGTTGCTCCGACTGCTTCTTGGGCTCAAATGAGATGGGATAGGCCATACAGTATACAGAGGCGACCAGGCTAAACCTAATGCGGCTGCCCCCACATTTTAAAAATAGCGCGGGCGGCGCGCGGCAGTCTTCGGCCGAGAACCGGCCGGTTTTCCCGCGCCTCGGGCGCTTTCAATAGTAAGCGCCATTAGCGCTTATCTATTGAAGCGGCCGCCGCGCTGGAAAATCCATTTTTAAACGGAGAGAAGACCCGCGGCGCTCCCGGCCACATCCCTGCGAACTTTAGATTAAAAGCTGCCACAGAAGTATAAGGTCTGGAATGTCACATTTGATAGACATAATGTATGGTACACCGATTGGTTGGTGTACCATGTGACAGCCTCCATTTATTTAAGGATGTAACGTCATCTTAAAGGAGTGGGAAGCTAGCCAATCAGTTTACTTCACCAACCAATCAGATTGGTAGATATGCCATGTGATGCTTTTCATTTTTGGAGTAATGTGACATCATCAAAAAGGGAGGGAAGATAGCCAATCAGGTAGCTAGCCTCCCTCCCTTTATGATGATGTCACATCAAATCTTTGACTTTGAACATCAACAACTAATAGTACCACTAGATTGTGTTTGCTGTATTGAATAAATAACTAGAGTACTAATAGTAACTAAGTAGTCATTTAACAAGTCAACTACAAAGACTAGTAGTTTTTTTCTGTTGTCATTTAATGTTTAGAGTTAATTAATTAAAAAATATGCAATATGACATCCTGCATATTAATTTATATTATTAAATAACGTGAACACAACTTTGAAATACTTAAAAATGTGAAAATGTAATATGTAATGATAATGTCGTTAATATTACGTACTGTATGTCAGGGGTCTGCAATCTTTCAAGAAAGAAGATCCTTTTTTTGCTATTTTATTTGCCCAAAATATTTAGAGAGCCGGAACACAAGCATGAATCTGAATCAAGCATGAATCTGAATACACCCACCTACACACACACGATATATGAACATTAATGTCCAGTATTTATGTCTATGACAAACCTACTTCAATCATTTTTTTTTAACTTGTTTTTTATTTGAATTTCTACGAAAAAGGTGGGTTAGGGATACAGAAAATAAAGTGGTAACATGTTACTTTTAAATAACAAGCATTTGTATACATAAGTTAAACGTTTAATACTGCAATCACTTTTAATGCGATTTCTGCGGTTGGACTTCTTTATAGAGTTGCTCAATGTTCGGTGTATATGCAGTTATTTTCATGCAGGATTCAAGACTCACATCTAGTTGGCTTCTGAGTTTGCTTTTTATGAAATTCAAGTTAGAAAACACAAGTTCACAAAAGTATGTAGATCCGAAGATTGAGAGAGGCCCAAATGTGTATTTCTTTAGTTGACTGTAGGTGTCACGTAGACAATTCCAAATGTCAAATACAATCTGTTCTTGTTTTTTTAAGATCCTCCATTCCAGATAACTTGTGACTTCAGACTTCTGCCTTTCCAGATCCTCAAGTTCTGTGACCCGGCATTTACATTTTAAATTCCACAAATCCTTTGTTCGCACGTCCGCTAACTGGTTAAAATTGTGCTTGATAAACTCCAGCAAATGCTGTAAAATTCAATTCGGAAGTGTCTGCTTCAAGGGATTTCAACAGATATGACAAAGTTGCCTTTTCCTCTCTGAACTGTTCAAATCACCCAGCAAACGCAGCTTGCATTTTGACGACTGTTTCTGCAAGGATCAATATCATAGTTATTTGTTTTTTGATATTGCTTCAAGTTTAGGAAATACATCAATGTGTCATTCCTTGTCCCTCACAAACAAAGACAGCTTTTGTTCAAACTAAATCTCTTCTTCCAAAAACAGAATTGCAGTATTTCCTTGTAGCTTCCGAGTTAGCATGTTTAAGTGAGAAGTTATATCCAGCATAAAATAGAATTTCTGTAACCAGTGAGGATCCGTTAGCTCTGCATATTCAAGGCCTTTCTCTTGTAGGAATACCTTCACTTCCTTGAGGCTTGATGCAAACCGCATCAGCACTTTACCTCTTGAAAGTCATTGTACCTTGTTATGCAAGAGAAGATTGGAATATTGGGCCTCATGCACTAAGCGCCGGAAAGATATTTTCGGCAACTGTTCCCGATAAGCATGATTTTGCCGATTGAACCTCGCGTATGCACTAAGTGCCGATTCCATGGCCAATCAAGCCGAAAACATTTGTTCCCACTATGCTGATGATTTGCCGATCACACACAGGTGTATCGGCGAGCATGGCGAAGGCGTGTTATGTTCGCCAATTGAACTTCTTTCTGAATCTGCCGATGCAAGCATGTTTTTGATTAAGCGGCCCATTTAAAGGTACCGTGTATTTCTATTCATTCTCTGTGTTGTTGGGAGAGAGAGAGACACACACAGAGCTGGTCGATTTGAAATTTAGATATTGAGAGAGAGAGAGAGAGAGAGTTGCTGTGTATTGTGATTGTTTTGTCCTGTGTTGTTTTGTTTACATCGTTTTCTTGTTGTCACTTTGGAAGTGTTGAGTGCATTTGTGTTTACATTAGTTTCCTGTTCTTTGTGAGTGCTAGAGGTATGGCCGAGAAGCGTGGGAGGAGTGATGCTGGTGTGAGTGGGACTGGTAGTCGTGTGAGTAGGCGTCTGAGTGAACGTGGGAGTCAGGGGAGTGGTGTTGGTGTGACTGCGAGTGCTGTTGCTGTGAGTGCGAGTGGTGTTGCTGTGAGTGCTGGTGGTGGTGGGGTGTCTGGTGGTGGTGGTGGGGTGTCTGGTGGTGGTGGTGGGAGGTGTCTGGTGGTGGTGGTGGGGTGTCTGGTGGTGGTGTTGTGCTTTTGGAGTCTCTTCCATTGGAAGAAGGAGAGTCCAGTCAGCAGCAGGCAAGCTCTGTTGCTGGACGTGGTCAGAAGAAACGTGTGGAGCAGCCACGTAATCCTCGTTTCAATGACGAGGAAAACAGAGTGCTTGTAATCAGTATTTTGGAGCGCTATGACTATCTGTATGGCCATTTATTATGTAAGTCAATCTTTGCATTGATTGTTCCAAAACTTTATCTTCCTTCTGATGTCACGTGTTCAAAGATCACTAATGATATGTAATATCTATAAATTATCATACATTGTTGCACACATAATCCTTCATAGTTTATTAGGTTCATACAACATTCAAGCTAGCTTACTTAGCTTTCTATGTCTCCACATAAATGTAATACTCATGTGCCACACATATTCAAAATAACCAGCATGTCTTTCAATAGTTTGCACTTTTTCTCAGGATTGGTCATTCAATTACATATTCATTAAACATAATTGTTATGTATTTCAAGGACAGACAAGTTCAGCTGTGAAGAACGAGATGTGGGACCAAATTACAGTGGCTGTGTCTGCGTGTGGGAATCGTATCAGGAGCAAGACGAATTGTAGGAAGAGATTTAATGATATCAAGTTAAATCTGAAAAAAAAAAATCCAAGCACAACGGATGCATGCTTCTGCCACTGGAGGCGGCCCGCCTGCACCAGCTCTAACGTTAACTCCATTGGAGGAGCAGTTGCGTGAGAAATTTCTTCCGGTCGTCGTGGAGGTTTTGCCAGGTGACATGGATATCGGAATTTACAACCAGGAATTCACAGCAGGTGACAAATATTACTGTACTACACGTGTCGGCTCACAATTGTAATAAAGTTTCCCTGCATAATTGTATACCTTTAGTAATATAAAACCTCTCTCTCTGTATATATAATTATAGATATATATAAGCTTGGTGATGATACTTCATATATATATACTGCACCGACACACTTTATTCGAGCAAATACCCGGTATGTACCTGGCAGATACCTGGAATGCGCCGCTCCTCACCTCTGACAAGCCCCATTGCATTTGCCTTCCCAGCCTGGGTTCATGCCTGGCTGATGGGCGGCTGATCTGTTAAATGATAATGATTAGGATTTAATAGGCTGCAATGCTTCGCGTGTCTACCAGATGGCATAAATTCATGAATTGTAATGCAGTATATATATATGTACTGTGCAGTATTGCAGCCAACGGGAATAAAATGCTTCAATCCCTGCCGGAAAATAACTCAATGCACTCGGGCAGAAAACAGTCACAAACCTCAATACACCCGGGTATACCCGAATTCGTGGGACTAGCCGAGCTCGAATAAAGTGTGTCGCCAGTGTATATGTAGTTATAGATATAGCTTGATATGATATACATACATATTATATGTGTATGTTCATTTGCATGTATTTTTTGTGCAATCATGACTTACAGCATTTGAATGCGCATACACCACTTGAACAGCAGGAAGGGATAATGTGTAATTAGAATCTAAATAGCATACACTGGCATCTTTGATGTATCAAACCATTCAACATATTGCACGTATATGTGTAAGCTTCAAGTATGGTCACATCTTCAATCACACACAGGGTTAACATGCATAACCACTAAACATACCAGTAGTCATCATTTAATGAAATCATTCGTGTCATCAGTGTGTTTTTGGTCACAGTGTGTATGTGCTAGAAACAACACAATTGACTTTGTGATGTATCTGTACATATATTTATGTTTATAATCTATTTTTATATTTGTGTATGTATGTAATACGTCTAAACAGCCCGTTAAAGCATATCAAAATTCGGCATGTAATATTCTTGAATGAAACGCAAACATAATTAATTTTCACACACACATGCACTAATTTTACAATAATTCTGTGTTTGTGGTTCATGTTCCCTCATGTGAGCATAAATACCAACATGTACTATATACCATTACTTCTGTTAATATGTAGCTCACTTTATATTATAATTTGGCTCATATACATGGGTGTTCAAACAAATTACAAATAGATGTAATCATAGCATCGAGCTGAACAGAGGTGGTTGTTGTTGTAAACCAGACATATCCTGGGTTCATGTTTGTTAAAAGTCTTATGGTAGGGTGGACATCAGCTAGAAGCTGAAAATGTCAATCAAAGTTCATGACATTTTTTTGACCTTAAATTATAACAATCCTTTGAACAAACATTATACTATATATAACAACGTACTTTAGTCCTTATTGTGTCTACAAATTATAGTCACGTTACTGATATGCCACCTTTTCACACCAGTAGCATCTGTGAGCGACATACTGCATCTGGTGCTGAGTGTCACCCACATTCCGCGACACCCCTGCTTCTCCTACATTCTACGATATTTATTACTAATGAGTATCACAATGTTCAACAATTATGTTCTGCTTTGTAAGCATAGAGTATTGTTTTAATTAGTGTCAGTGATGTCACTTATTGGGCCTCAAAAAATGGCTTACATATGCAGTATGTAGAACACCCCACTAAATAGTAGGACACATACCTTCATACATATCAGCTTTAACGTTGAAAGTAAGTTGTATGCGTTCCAAAATATGTATCTTCATCATGTTAACATGTGCATGTAGTTCTACATGGATAATGTCGAAATCGACCTAACCATTTTATTATTGTATGGTGAATAAATGATGATATTTTTACATGACTACACCCAAAAGAGATAATGTCATGTGTACCAAATTCACATAAAGTAACTTGATTATGTTTGTGAAATATATTTGTCTTCCGCCAGCTCCTGTGGCAGCTCCAGTGTCACCTTTGCCAGCTCCTGTGTCAGATTTGACTAGACAGACAGAACACGTGTCCTCACCTGGATTATCTATTTCATCATCAAGAATGGAAGGTGAGTGCTTGACGTTCACACCATATGATGTGTACATTGGTATGGCTAATGACATTGTTTAAAACATGTGAGTTTCACATGTGATGCACTTATTAATAGTTAATGACACAGGAGATGTACGTATTCATTAAACAACGTGTATTGTGTGTGTTTTCAAGTACCAATTCAGAGGTGTGATGTCACAACAAGCTTTCATTCCTTCATCATTCACACTGATTCGACACGTAATTGTGGCCAAAATAGTTAAAATTTTATTGCACAAAAATTTAACATAATGTCATCATTATATGTGTTCCAGTATCAGAACAACTATCATTAATGCATAAAAATTAAGCTATGTTCCATGTGAGTTGCTCATTTCTGTTTCTATTTATAGAACCAGATGTTTCCGAGCACAGAGAAAGTGACTCAAGTGACCATGAAGTTGTTGACTCTCCTGGATTAACACAGCATTCAAGTCCTCCTGCTCGTGACACTTTCTCAGCAATTGTAGCTTCAGAAGAACGAATCTTGGGTGAAGAAAATCGTCGACATACAGAAATGATGGCAATCTATGAAAGGATGATGGCAATGCATGAAAGGATGCATGAAAGGATGATATCTGAAATGACACAAATAAAAAATGTCTTCATACAAGTGCCTAAAGAGCTCCAAAATCTGAACCACACGTTACAAGCACTAGTTCTGCATGTAAGCCAAGCCAATCTATTTAGGAGTACAGCAAGAGAGCAGAAATACCACTATAACCCATCAGAGGATGGATCTTTACGTGGCGGCTTCTTTTCTCCAGACCCATCAGTACATCATTCACCACTTAAGGATGTTTCTTGTACACTTGATGTCACTTCTGTGCAGGTCCCTGTCAGCCAACTGTCTTCATCATCATTTTCAAATCTTTCAGACACAACTGCAAATGAGACACGTAAAAGAAAGATTGGTCAACAAACAAAAATCACCAGCTTTTGGAAGAAAACAAAAACACACACACAAGAAAGTGCTCCACCACAGTTGCAATGTAGCTTAAGTGACCTTGAACCAGTGCCACAGCCCACCACTGCCCCTGAACCAGTGCCACAGGCAACCACTGCCCCCGAATCTGTGCCACAGCCCGCGACTGCCCCTGAACCAGTGCCACAGCCCACCATTGCCCCTGAACCAGTGCCACAGCCCACCACTGTCCCATGACCAGTGCCACAGCCCACCATTGCCCCTGAACCAGTGCCACAGCCCACCACTGCCCCTGAACCAGTGCCACAGCCCACCGCTGCCCCTGAACCAGTGCCACAGCCCACCACTGCCCCTGAACCAGTGCCACTTACCACCACTGCCCTTGAGCCAGTTCCACAAGTTCTACAGTGAAGGCCAGAGTACTTGGCACAGGGCGAAGAAAAACACAACAGCCAACATTTAGGCCTGTGACTCACTCTCAAAAGTGTAAAAAAAAAAAATACCACTGTAGCCTCCTGTAAACAGCACGGGCTATATATATCTTTCTCCTACTGTGGTAAGTCCTGTTAAGGGCAGGCGCCCGTAGTAATCATGGGTTTTCCCCCTTCACGCGATAGAGTGATAGATGCAGGACCCTGACTCTGCTGCAGGCATGAGACAGAGGGGAGGTCCTGCTGACATCATGAGAGGTGGGGCTGACTCTATTTAGTAGCCAGTTCCTGTGAGTGACAGTTAGTTCAAAGTGGAGTTCGAGTCTGTCCTGGAAGTTGGAGGAGAGGAGTAGGTCGAGCTCTGTCCTGGGAGCAGGAGAGAGAGAACTCTGGCATATTAGTTGGAAAGTGAGTAGAGCTCCAGTGGACCAATGCCCCTCACCCTGATGCGGGGGTGATGGGGAGGATCTACCCCCACCCAGAGGATACCCTCTGAGGTGGGCATTGGGGTATTGAGGCCCCTCACAGACCATCCTGTTGGAGTGCATCTTGGAGGAAAGGAGAGGAGAAGGCCTGTACACCTTTGGAGTGCCTTGTGTGCTGCTGCTGCTGTGTGCTGCCAAGGCTGCTGTGTGCGAGCTAGAGACAATAGAGAGACATTGCTGATTTAACCAGGGACTGAGTGTGATTCTGGAGCATAGATATAGCATCTGTGTCTGGGGGGGGGGAATATGGGTTACATTTGGAGGCGAGCTGCTGAGATCCAGAACAGGACAGGCTTACAGCAAAGCAGAGTGGGTAGAGTGATGTGCACTCTCCGGGCAAGTGCTGAAGAAAGTAGGGCATGCCATACCGGGGGTAGTCAGGGGAGCGTGGACCTCTGCTCCCGCACAGTACGCCCTGGGTGCCCTAAGAGGGTGGCATAAGATGGGTGCCTAGCTATAGCTGTCCTAGTCCCTTGAGGAAGATAGTGTGAGGCAACTGGGGGGGCTAGCCTGCTAACGTGTCCAGGGACCATGGCCCAGGGCCCGCACTATGAGTAGCCAAAAGTAGGGACGCCCGTACTTAGGGAGATGCCCGGTACACTAGCTAGCACCCACATAAAACGCACCACAGAGCACTTGCCAGAACAGTCACAGAGTACAGTGCACAGGGAAGGAGTACTGCCCAGCCTGGGGTATGCCACCTCATACTAGTGGGCAACAGAGAAAGCATGCAGAGAGTATCAGAAAGTGTCAGTGAATACAGTCAGCGTCTAGGAACGTTTTACACCCTAGACACTGAGAGTAGTGCACATTTACATGTGGTGGGCTCATCGAAGATGGTGGCCGTCACTACATGTGCTCCGCGGAGCAAAGAAGAACTAAAATTGCGTTTCCCGCCAATCCTGGAGCGCGCACGTGAATAGTGCAAAGAGACTTTGAGAAATGTGGTGGGAAATGTGCAGGGGTTTGGCGCCAAACCCAGATCCCCTGCAAGAGGAGCGGAGTGGCGCGAAAGCTGAAAATCCACCCACCTGTGCTGTGACTGGCCCACAAACCAGGCCACGTCACACTGAAAGAAGGATTGCCCTGCCTCTGGATTCCACCAGAGGGAGGGGGCACAAAGAGAGCCAATCAGAAGTGTCCTCCCCAACAAAGGGAGGGACAGGAAGAGAGAGCGAAGAGCGTCACTTCTGCCTGGCATTCGAGGAACAGGGAGTTGAAACACTGAACTGTTCCACCCCTGAGCTAAAAATGTCCGAAATGAGCACCACGATCTACCAGCTACCAGGAGGCTTACTGGTAGTGGAGGTGGAGGGCCACAAGTACCTCCGGTGCCTGTGCGTCCACTGCGGGATACCCGGAGCGGTCCCAAGCACTAAGGCACAATGCCCTCAATGCGGCATGTACTACCTGTGGCCTAACGAGCCATGGCCACTGATCGAGACCCCGCGGGGTGCCTCTCCGGGAACACTAACGGAGGTGGTGGAATTGAAAGACAAGGCTGCCATAGTTCCCGTTTCAACCATGCGGGAAGAACCAAGGCCCAGCCAGCTACGGAGCCGAGCAAACCGTCGGCAGAGAAGAGCGCGACTTCAGTGGAGGTACCGGAGCGGGCCCGTTTCGTACCAATACCCACTGGTTGTATCGCAGAAGAACCTGGTGACTCGCTTGCGGAGGATCTGATCGTAATATCCTCGGAGGAAGAGGTTGGCGTACCATCGGTGGCGATGCGCCTACCGGCGAACCAACCCAGCGGTAACAAAGAGGAGCAGACGAGTCCGGACTCCTTCCGACGGCGAGCACTGGTGCGGCCTGAGGCCAGTAGAAGTCCCACGGCCGTGGTGACTCCCAGTGCGGCGGAGATGGCATCCGAGATGACTCCGGAGGACCCCAAGATCACCAAACAGCAGCGGAGCGGTAAGGAGACTTCACCACTCCCTTACTCCCACCAGGCGAAGACAGCAACCGCGCAGGACGAGAAGGAGAGGCTTGAGGCCTACTTGTCCATCCGTGAACCGGATGCTCCACCACCGCCCCTTTCGGTCCTCGACGCACTTCCTGTGCGTGACCACGGAGCAGATGGAGATTCCGCTGGCACCGGCGATGACGTCACTTCCGGGCCCGACGGGAAGAGAGGCCCGGGAGCGCTGTTCTCCCCACGGAGAGTAGCCATGGCCCCTGCAATGGCCACCCTGAAGAGCCGATGCCCCTCCAGAGAAGCGCGAAGTATGGCGGAGAAAGCACCCAAGAAAGCGTCCCTTGGTCACGGTATTACCCGCTTGCTGGACACTGACTTTAACATTGCCCCTGCCCCAACCCCTAGCTCCATCGCCCCGGCCATTGCCCCTGCCCCGTCACGAGTGTTGTCACCAGGTCCTAGCGGGGATAAATTGAGTAAGTACCCCAAATATTCCAGAGATTGGCGGGACTGGGAATTAAGCGATGAGGGGTCTGATGGTAAATACCATATGCCAATGTGATACGTGTGCCTAACCCTGTGCCGTTTTCTCCTACAGCTAGAGGGAGAGCCTGAGGGTCCCACACTCCAGAAGAGGCTGGGTCTGTCAGTAAGGTGGTTCACAAGATGAACCCTACCATTTACATCAACGCCAAAGGGAGGAGAGATTGCTCGCGCTCAACAGAGGCGGGGACGTCCGGTGTCTCGTCCCAAGCAGAGTCAGAGGTAGAAAACACTAGCCATTCCACAGAGTACGAGCACCGTGACAAGTGGTGGGCACCCCTGTTCACTGGGTACCACGAAGGTATGGACCGTACGCGGTTCCTGCTCATTAAGAACAACATAGTTGATTATTGGTGGGCGGCAGGTGCCTTTACTTCCCAGGAAGTGGAGGACGAGATAGATCACAGGTACCGGGAGATAGAGCAGAAACTCATTCAGCCCAAGGGCCCCAGTATATTGTATGACGAGATTGCTCTTGAAGAACCAGAGTTTTGGGTACTGCCAAGCAGGGCGGGTCACCGTAAGCTCACTAAGTTGAGCCGAGCAGACAGAGCCATAGTGGCTAGGTATAGGCAGAGGGAAATAGAGGAGAGCAGATATAGTTGGCTCAGAGAAGCCATACGAGAATATCTGCAAACAAAGTTTGGTAAGGCAGGTTATCATAATGAGGACAGGATCAGTGAGTTGGTCCGGATCTGGAGTATAGGACGGTGCATATACATGCACAGCGTAATATATCGGCCAGAGCATGGGTCGGTACAGTCCTTCTTTGTGACCATTACGGATCCCAATGGCAGAAAAGTAAAGAAACCTGATCCGAAGCATTACCATTAGGGTTCTCCACGTTGGGAGTAACCGGCGTTTTGTATTACTACCTCATGGGAGCAAATGTTATGCCTACCAAACTGCATGATATGTGTTTTGTTTCCCAGGTTGTTCACCGCAGGATGGTTTTGCTAAAGTTAGGTCCAAGTGGGGACCATTGGATTCCACCAGAGGGAGATTGTAGCCCCCTGTAAACAGCACGGGCTATATATATCTTTCTTCTACTGTGGTAAGTCCTGTTAAGGACAGGCACCAGTAGTAATCATGGGTTTTCCCCCTTCACGTCCTGCCTTGAGTGATAGATGCAGGCCCTTGTCTCTGCTGCAGGCATGAGACAGAGGGGAGGTCCTGCTGACATCATGAGAGGTGGGGCTGACTCTATTTAGTAGCCAGTTCCTGTGAGTGACTGTTAGTTCAAAGTGGAGTTCCAGTCTGTCCTGGGAGTTGGAGGAGAGGAGTAGGTCGAGCTCTGTCCTGGGAGCAGGAGAGAGAGAGAACTCTGGCCTATTAGTTGGAGAGTGAGCAGAGCTCCAGAGGACCAATGCCCCTCACCCTGATGCAGGGGTGATGGGGAGGATCTACCCCCACCCAGAGGATACCCTCTGAGGTGGGCATTGGGGTATTGAGGCCCCTCACAGACCATCCTGTCATAGTGCATCTTGGAGGAAAGGAGAGGAGAGGAGAAGGCCTGTACACCTTTTGGAGTGCCTTGTGTGCTGCTGCTGTGTGCTGCCAAGGCTGCTGTGTGCGAGCTAGAGACAATAAAGAGACATTGCTGATTTTACCAGAGACTGAGTGTGATTCTGGAGCATCCACCCTGGGACCAGGGTTATTTCTTCTATAAGGGTCCTACCCCATATCCCTGGGAAGTTATAGAGGATGGAGGCGCTGCACCACCACTAAACAACATCATCGCGGGAAGCTCAGGCCCTCCTGTTACCGGCATGTACGCACCACTCAAGCACGTGTAGCCAGCCCTCACACACCCTAGATATAGCATCTGTGTCTGGGGGGGGGGGGGGGGGGGGGAATATGGGTTACACCACCTTCACTAAACTATTTTGTTATGTTGTGGTGTTTAATGCATATTCTTTCATGCATAGTGTATATATGATCATGTAGAGATGGTTGCAAATATTTTAGAATGTCCTTGTACATATATGAATGTTTACAAATGCTCATTCAGTGATGAATGTGATGCATGTTTCCTAACATCTTATTAATGAGTTGGTTACTTATAACACAGTCGGCCCAAAATTACATTTACATGTAATATGACATGGAGTAAAGTTCTATTAAGTGTAACATTTAACACCTTGAGTATTGTCATGTTTACTGTCATGTTATGAGAGTATGTTTAATATACAACATTATGACCTTTACCATGTCACATTAACTACTGTTTCATGGCATGTGTTATTGTATATTGGGCATATGAAGAAATGTACTTCACATAATATTAATTCTACATTCAACATGTTTACATGTCTACAATATTGTAAGAGCTAATCATATGTAAGTGTGGATCCATATAGTATTTGTCTGTGTGTATATGTATATATATGTACATATCTATGTACACACATCATCTCTCTGTATAAAACACATACATTTATATATACATTGATATATACATATATATACATACATATATATTATACATTCATATACACACACACACACACAGTGTGTAAATACTGACCTCTCCCTCTCTATACATATATAGATACTTAGAGACACTGTATGTAAGTATCTCTGAGGCCTGCAGAACAGCAAGCCTTGATGCATGACAACAGGCCTTGTTTTCATGATATCCACAGTTCAGCACAGCTGGCTCCATTTTTTGCTCACTATGAATGAGCCAATAATTGCTCAATCTGGGTTGAAGTTCACTCTTGGGGAAACCAATGCCTGTTACCAGCCATCAAGGCCTGGTGTTCAGCAGGCCTCAGAGATTCTTACATACACTGTCTCTCACTGTATGTATGAGGCCTGCACATCTCAAGGCCTTGATGGGTGCATACAGGCCTTTTGTACATGAATTTCAAAGCTCTAAACATCTGCTACATTTTGTGGTTCAATCATACAGAGCAAATACTTCAATCAGCTGTGCAGATGTGCTGATATTTGTAAAATAAGGCCTATTTATGCCAATCAAGTCCTGCAGTTATGCAGGTCACATCTATATTTACCTGAAGTTTTTCACACAGGGTATGTATGTGTGTGTACACATCTCTCTCTCTCTATATCTCTCATTCTCTCAATATATCTCTCAGTCTCTCTATCTCTCAGTGTCTCTCAGAGATATATATATATATATATGAGAGACAGAGACCGATATATATATATATATATATATATATATATATATATATGTGTGACAGAAAATATAGACAGCGCCCTTCACACAGGGATATCTGGCAGTGAGCCTACAGTGACAGGGCAGCTCCCAGCACCAGCATGAGAAGGCAAGGACTTGCCTGAAGATTTTTTTCCGGTTTCAAGTGTGAGAAGAAAGGCTAAATGGCGGCTGCATGTGGAGATTGAGTGCTCACAAACACCAAGGATTACTCCCCTGGAGACAGCAGCTGACAGCAACATCCTTTTTGGAGCCAATACTGACACTCACACACAAAGAAGAGACCGAGGAGTCCTCAGTTGGTGCATGGGCAGGTCCCATAACATGCTTTATTTTATCAGACAAATTGTAAGTGTGCATTTGTCTTGTCCATGAGATATCAAAACTTTGTTCATCTGATTTTACACAAGGATCGGGCGCTTCTTTTCTCTTTTTCTCTAATATATATATATATATATATATGAACAACAAGAAAAGAAAGCGCCCGATCCTAGTGCAGCATGAAAAAATACAATTTAATAAAAATGAATAAAACCAACAAATGCGAACTCACAAACACAGGATAAATATAAGCATATAATGAGTATACTCATTCGCCAACCGCCCACGATGTGCCTTGGATGGCGCGCCCTCTCTCTGTCTAGGTTTTCTCAGCTCTTCTGAACCGACATCCAGCAGGGGATACAGGAAACAGCTCACCACAATGTGACCCGGAAGTCCTCCACAATGTTAGTGTATTCCGGATGTGAGGTCTGCAGTCCGTGACCCCGCGATGCAGGGGCTGATCAGAGAAGTCTCTCTGCACTCCCAAAGGCAGTCCGTAATGAGGTGGGCAGTGAGGATAGAGTAGAATTGTGTATCACAGTGTGACAGCAGCTGAAAAACGCTCTTCCCTACGCGTTTCTTCACATAAAGTGATTTCATCAGGGGATATCTGACCAGTCTACGTCAGAACATATTTATAGTGATGAGTCAATCAACCACTTGGTAGCTAATTGGTATAAACACATGTGTGATGACAATTAAAGGAACAAACATTAATTGAAGACAATGAGTGTCCTGTTCGTAGTGCACAACACCTTGCAATATCAATTAGTTATATAATTAAAAATTGGCAGATCAATAATTTTATCAAATGCCTAAAACAAGTGTAAATATGTAGTATATATAAACAATATTGCATGAATATACTATTATGATAAAATTCATACAGGACTGCATTCAGTATATTTATGGGTGTGTGAGTACTAAGAAATAATCACCAAGTTATATATACACCCAATAATGATTAATGATAACTCAATTGGATATCCCTATTAGTGGGAATACTTGCAGCCCTGAATGTTCTCATCTATGTCAGATTGTTGAATGCACAAATAAAACAATGATGTGTTCTTGTTTAGAATCCTAATTGTCTGGGCTCCCTAACTAACCTGTGTCGGTATATATGGGACCTCAGACATGGGCTAATAGGATCTATAGCATGATAATTAATGAATATTTGTTTAGAAGAAATGAATGACCTGGAGGAAATGATCGTGAAGATAAACTTATAAGTTTAGAAAAAGAGATTGAGGAATTACAAGAATCAATTACTCCCTTCATTGATAGTGATGAATTCAAAGAACTAGACGATTTGGTCTCAATGAGGGTTCTTAAATATGAGGAGGATGTCCTGGAAAGGAAAGACAACAAATTTGAGAGGGATGTTGTAGATTATGCTACAGATAGGGTAAGAAACTGGAAAAAGAATAAAAGAGAAAGTTCTTACCATCACACTCCACACAAAAATGGGCGTAAATCTAGTAGAAAAAGGGAAGATAGCAAAGAACCCACTCATACACACAGAGAGAAACCTAAAGTGTTTAAACATTTTTCCAAATCTAATCATAAAGAGAGAAGAGGACGTAGTGGGTCTAATACAAAATCTCCCCAACCCATACCTGTAATTAATAGATTTGAAATATTGAAAGATAAACAGGAACCAAGGCTTTTAGAAGTTGATAATAAAAAGGCCACATGTGGTACTATACCAAAGACACAAAATAAGGATATAGCTAAACCATCATGTAGCAAAGACAAAAAATCTGGTTCTCATACAGCTTCTTTTTTAGAGATGGTGAGTCAACAAGAGGCATTAGAGAAAAAAGAAAAAACATATCCTCTTTGGAGCCAAACACCGCCATCGACAACACCACGCAGAAAACGAGATATCGAGGAAGAAGAGGAGGGAAACAACAGCAAAGAAAGGAGACAAGCAGACTGAGACTTTTGACGCCAGAGAGTCACGGTATTTTCAATCTGTCCAGTTTTGTATTATCAGCACATCATGTGTCTCTACTGGCCAAGGGATTATCATTTGCACCTAGTAGCACACCAAATAAGTTTGATTTATTTGTTGACCTGAATAGATATATTAGAAAGGTCACTCTCATGAGACATTTTGCTATTAAAAGCAAAGAAAAAGAAGTGGTATTTAACACACAGGAATTAAATTGCATACGAGCCATGGCATCTCAGATATCCATACAGTCACAACATCTGGTGGAACAAACATCAACCAATATAAACCCAGAAGTCACGGACACACAAACTGAGTAAGATTTCAATCTATTTACTCAACATTCCGCACATATTCCAGATACATTGTCGGTCTCGGCAATTGAAGAGTCCATGGTAGAAACTGTTCCTCAGATCTTACATTCCCCCTTTGTCGCAAGATCCACCTTTTTTCCTTACTTGTCTAAAGGAGGATTCATAGACACATTTTACACTCTAGTCTTACGTGACTTTGAAACACTCTGTGAAGATACACCTACATTAAAACGTAAAAATCTACATCCAAACGAACAACAAGCTTTGGACGAATTAAGTAAAAATAAAAATGTAGTTATCAGACAGGCAGACAAAGGGGGTGGAATAGTCTTGCAAAATAGGGATACATACATATTTGAAGCCAAACGTCAACTAGACAATGAAACTTTCTATATTAAGTTAAAAGAGGATCCTTTAATTGAATTCCAAACACAGCTAAAGGCACTATTGTTAGATGCCCAGGGACAAAATGTAATTAGTAGATCAGAATTTGATTTCCTATTCAAACGTCATCCACGGACTCCGGTTTTTTACCACATACCTAAAATTCATAAGAATCTCAAAGCACCCCCAGGAAGGCCCATAGTATCGGGTGTGGAGTCAATGACGTCCAGCGTGTCCCAATATGTGGATTATTATTTACAACCAATTGTGGCAGAATTGAGGTCACACATCAGGGACTCGCTGCACGTCATTGACCTCATTTCCAACATCCCCTGGAAGTCGACATATATATGGGCCACGTGTGATGTATCATCTCTTTACACGTGTATTGACCATGAGAAAGGTATACAGGCCATTCACACATTCTTAGAGACTGATACTAAACTGGAACTTCTACAAAGGGAATTCATTGTAAGGGCGATACGATTCATTCTAGAACACAATTATTTCCTGTTCGAAGACCAATATTATCTCCAAGTCTGTGGAACGGCCATGGGCACGAGATTTGCCCCCAGCTACGCAAATCTATACATGGGTCTGTGGGAGAGTATCCATGTGTGGGATAATGCCAGGCTGGGGGCGGGACTCGTGTTCTATGGGCGTTTCATTGACGACCTAATATTCATATGGGATGGTCAAGAACAGGATCTAATGGATATTCTTTCTAAATTCAATAATAACACCATGGGGTTGACATTCACCTTTGAAATGAATAGGTCCCTTATCACCTTTTTAGATTTGGAATTCAGTATAGATCATATGAATAATATCCTCACGAAAACATTTTTTAAAAAGGTATCCGCCAATGGATATATTCATAATAACAGCAATCATTATGGCAAATGGCTTGAGAATATCCCCCGTGGTCAGTTTCTAAGGGTCCGGAGAAATTGTTCTCTAGACTCGGATTACCTGGCCCAGGGGGATATTCTAGCCAATAAATTTATTAACAAAGGATATGACAAGAGTATAATCATGGACACATATCAACAGGTAGGGACACTAAATAGATTGGATTTATTACAAAAGAGTAAATCCAAATTTGATAGGGGTCAAATAGTGGATAGTAAATTAGGAACATTTGAGATACCTACATTTATAACCCAATATAACAACTCATTTTCCAAAATAAAATCCATATTAAATTCCCATTGGAACATACTGCAGAACGATCCAATAATTGGAAACAAATTACCTAATAGGCCACCAGTGGTTTTTAAAAAAGCTAGGAACATAAAATCCATTCTAGCACCTACTAGACTAAAAAGTACATCAGTCATCTGTGAAAGTAAAAATCAAAAGAATGGTAATTTTCAGTGCAAACGAAGTAGGTGTATTACATGCAAACATCTAAAAACATCCAATTCCATCATTTCTGCTTCCAATGGATCTACCCATTCGATTCTGGGTCATATCAATTGTCTAACCAGTTTTGTGGTTTATGCCATCATATGCCCATGTGGGCTACAATACATTGGCCGTACAGCAAGAGCCCTGAGTACTAGGTTCTTAGAACATCGTAGAAACATAATCCATGGGCTACAAACTCATAGTCTGTCACGTCACTACTCATTAAAACACAACAAAGACCCAGCAACACTCAGAATACTGGGGATAGAACATATAAAATCCACTTTATTAAGTGGTGACAGACACAAAAGCCTAAACCTTCGTGAAACATATTGGATTTATGTTTTAAATACACTTAGTCCATCTGGGTTAAATGACTGCATTGATATAAGTACAGTAATCTGAGGGTATATTCCTACAAGATCTTGAAGTGGAGGTCTGGGTCTGAACATGCTTGTCATGTTCCCTCCATATCTGTCTCAGGGAGTGTCCTTTTGGTCATTCAGTTCTTCATGATTTAAACATTATAGACACATTAAGTATTAGTCATTCACAATCATATTGGTTAATGATTCCTATCATAAATAGTTAGATTAATTAGATTTTCAATATATACACTAGACATTGACTATTAAGCACGCACATTAGAAATACACTCATATATTCGTATAGGTTTATTCCATTTAAGTAGTCACAAACAAGCATAATGAAGATTTTAATCACGTTTAAGTATCACTTATAACACACTCATTTTATTCAATATTCACATAACCCTTTATTATTTTTTCACTTCTTTATTTTCCTTGGCCAGTGGAGACACAGGTGCTGTGATGCATTTGCTTCCCATTTTGATATACAGGTGACTGTGGGATACAAGGTTCCAGTCTGCAGTTCTCCTGGTTCTTTGCCAATCCTATATAACTAATTCATCCATGAGTTCTCCAATATAACAATATATTAGACTCACATACAGAGGTCAAAGTTTATCGCCTCAGTTCACTCATATATACATTTA
Organism: Ascaphus truei; assembly: GCF_040206685.1. NCBI lineage: Eukaryota > Metazoa > Chordata > Amphibia > Anura > Ascaphidae > Ascaphus > Ascaphus truei. The sequence continues at coordinate 111,614,484 of NC_134487.1, forward strand.
TATAATCCTTCAACTATCCAATAATTGATTTACATCCACATCCCCAATCATTTCCTCCAGGTCATTCATTTCTTCTAAACAAATATTCATTAATTATCATGCTATAGATCCTATTAGCCCATGTCTGAGGTCCCATATATACCGACACAGGTTAGTTAGGGAGCCCAGACAATTAGGATTCTAAACAAGATCACATCATTGTTTTATTTGTGCATTCAACAATCTGACATAGATGAGAACATTCAGGGCTGCAAGTATTCCCACTAATAGGGATATCCAATTGAGTTATCATTAATCATTATTGGGTGTATATATAACTTGGTGATTATTTCTTAGTACTCACACACCCATAAATATACTGAATGCAGTCCTGTATGAATTTTATCATAATAGTATATTCATGCAATATTGTTTATATATACTACATATTTACACTTGTTTTAGGCATTTGATAACATTATTGATCTGCCAATTTTTAATTATATAACTAATTGATATTGCAAGGTGTTGTGCACTACGAACAGGACACTCATTGTCTTCAATTAATGTTTGTTCCTTTAATTGTCATCACACATGTGTTTATACCAATTAGCTACCAAGTGGTTGATTGACTCATCACTATAAATATGTTCTGACGTAGACTGGTCAGATATCCCCTGATGAAATCACTTTATGTGAAGAAACGCGTAGGGAAGAGCGTTTTTCAGCTGCTGTCACACTGTGATACACAATTCTACTCTATCCTCACTGCCCACCTCATTACGGACTGCCTTTGGGAGTGCAGAGAGACTTCTCTGATCAGCCCCTGCATCGCGGGGTCACGGACTGCAGACCTCACATCCGGAATACACTAACATTGTGGAGGACTTCCGAGTCACATTGTGGTGAGCTGTTTCCTGTATCCCATGCTGGATGTCGGTTCAGAAGAGCTGAGAAAACCTAGACAGAGAGAGGGCGCGCCATCCAAGGCACATCGTGGGCGGTTGGCGAATGAGTATACTCATTATATGCTTTTATTTATCCTGTGTTTGTGAGTTCGCATTTGTTGGTTTTATTCATTTTTATTAAATTGTATTTTTTCATGCTGCACTAGGATCGGGCGCTTTCTTTTCTTGTTGTTCACAGATTTCTGGGAGTTCGTTGGTCCTTGATGAGAGCAGCCAGATCCTAGCATGGACCCTTGGTTTGGTTGATATATTTTTATATTTTTCATATTTTTTCATTTTTATTTTTATTTTTATTTTTATTTTTGACACACTTAGTGTCATTTTTTTCGTATTTTTCCATTCATCATTATTTAGTATCATCCAGGAGGGATTCATTAGTGCAGTAGTCATAACCACCAACACATGCTATTTTTTTATATTTTTTTATATTTGTATTGTTCACTGGCATATATTTGTGTTCACAGCAGCTTTTTAAACATTGGCACTCAGCATTTTATTATAACATATTGCATGTATTTTTATTAGTGTGAGTCAATCATCCATATTATTGTTGCATTCACCCTTGCCATTCACCTTTGCTATATCCACTTAATACAATCAATTGGTAATCAGTCTGAGTTTACACCTGAGGAGCGCAGTCTATTCTTTGTTTGATATATATATATATATATATATATTTATATATATATATATATATACACAGTGGTCGACAAATCACCAAAAAATCTACTCGCCGAACAAAAAAATCTACTCGCCACCTAGTACCACACGTGTGCTGCTTGGGCCAATAGGGCCAATAGGAGCTCGCCACGATGTTAAATCCACTCGCCCGGGGCGTGCAAATGTATAGGTGTGTCGAACACTGTATATATATATATATATATATATATATAGAGAGAGAGAGAGAGAGAGAGAGAGAGAGAGAGAGACAGAGATAAATATATCTCTCTATCTCTCACATATATACATATATATATATCTATATCTATATATAGATATATATAGATATATATTGGAAAAAAAAGAAGAAAAAGTGCCCGATCCTTGTATAAAATCAGTGATAAAAGGTTTAATACACCAAGTGACGACAATTGCCAACTCACAATTTCTCAATAAGTTAAAAGCATATTATGGGTCCAGCCCATGCACCAAGCTGACGTCACACTGTTGTAGTCCTCCTCGATCTGCAAGCAGCTGTGTACTCAGCAAATGTATGTGAATGTTGACGCTGCTGCTGCTCCAAACTCTCTCTGTGGACCCGGAAGGAATTCCTCGATCGTAGCCTGTACACGAGTTCTCCACAGTCAGAGAGCCGAGAAATCCGCCTCCGCCTCCACCACGTGACCCTACGCGTTTCTTCTGTCTAAGCGTAGGGTCACATGGTGGAGGCATCTACGGTGGTCGAGCAGCTCAGGCACAAGAATTAGGACGTCAGTTCCGGATTTCTCGGCTCTCTGACTGTGGCTAGCCGCTAAAGTAATGAAACTGACTGCAATTTTATTTTTATTGAATAGGATTGATACTGGAGGCTGGTGGGGACCCCCAGAAACCCGCTGGGATCCTCAAGAACCTCCTGGACATGCAGGGAACACTGGTGACCCATGCCCATTCTGGTGATGATGGCACCCTCAGGAACTGCTGGGACCCTGTGAGGGTTCGGGGGTCATGGCGGTCGCAGCGTGACCCGCCTTACCTCTCGATGTACCCGCTGCTTCTGGATGCCCCCTCGCCAGTTCCGTCCGATTCCCGTGATTGGGGGACTTCCCCTTCATCCCTGGTGGGTGGCCGCTGTCCCGCGGGTGGCTGGGACTCCGGCGGCGGTGTTGTCTCACGGGCGCGCGTTCCCCCTCATTACGGCGCATGAGCCGGACCAAGTTAATTTATTCACTGCTCCTGCAGTGAGGCCCCGCCCCCAACCTACACACAGCCATCAATCATGCCACAAGACTGCTCACCTGCATTCTTCCTTAGGCAGCCTATCCAGGATAGCTCCATGCACTCCTCCAGGTCTGCCCCCTCTTCCTATTCGCCAGCCGCACTACATAATGCCTGTCCTGCCTTTCCCACATTGCTCGACATAGTCTCTGCTACAGACGTCTATTCTGGCTCTCCCTTTGTCTTCGTTTATTCAGGTTGTTAACCGGATTGCGGACGTTCCAATCTGGCTCTAGACCTCGGCTCCCACTTGACCTTGCAGTTTCTCTCATCCCTCGACCACAGCTTGGACTTCGACCTCCCGGATCTATCTCTCCCCGACCTTGGCTAACGGCAATGACTTCGTCTCTTCTGTACCGGCAAGTAATGCTACACCTATTCACCCCTGGCCTGGCAACGCCAAAACACCACACTCCGGACACGCTCCTTCTGCTGCGGGTGGGTGCACATATACGTCCCCACCTCAGTATAAGGGACGAGTCTGGACTGCGGGCAGCACCGGCGTAGCAGACCATGGGAATCCACTGGAACATGCAGCGACCTCCGGATATCCGGGGGTTCCCGCGGGTCTCCGGATGGTCCCTGCTAGCCTCGTATCAATCCTGTGCAGTAAAACTGAAAGAAACTGCTTTTACTGCTTCGTCAGCCTTTATTCTAAAGCATCCTAAGCCGGGCCGCTCTGATAACCGCTGCCAGACGCGCTCTTTTTTCGAACCGTTTAGAAATTGACTTTTATTTTTCGATCGGTTTTCGATATGTTTGCGATCGTTTTTTTAGCGTTGTCTGTGAAACTCAAGTGGGCGATCGCGAGCTGTTGTCTTAAAAGTCTAATAGCAATTCAACCTACAGTACAGCCGTACATTTCTGCAAGTCTGTGTGTTAGCGCACAGTAATAAATTTGTAGATTTATATTTAAAAGTATAAATAAGTATAAATTTGAAGATTTATATTTGAAGCAGAGATTAATTAACGTTCCGAGTTCATACTGTATACAGTAGTATGAGGCTCCTTAGCCATACACATAAAAAAATATGAGGACACATACTGTACTGTTTACATGATACTAAAGGCAAAAGAAGTACAGTATTACAAAAATATAACGTCGCGTCTTCTTCCGAATATAAATTCATCACATTTCTATATGTATTATTATTTAATCAATACTCTTGCTAGGCTTGCTCTTCTTTTCATACTGTTTTTATTTTATGCGCATGCGTGTATGTCTCATTGGAACTTTGTAGAAACGCATTTGCGTGTCATCCTACTGTATTTCTGCACATGCGTGTATGTTTCTTTGGAACCTTGTTGAAACGCACATGCGTATTATCACATTTATGCGCATGCATGTATGACTTACCCTTCAATTAGAATTTCAAGTCTGAATAAAAAATAAAAAATAAATTGTTTCTCGACATGGGCTTGCATAACAATTCTTGATATTCTGAGAATCAATCACTACTGTAGCTTTTTAATTCTACACTAGTCATGTACATACTTTATGAGGTGGGTGGCATACTGTGATTTTTAGTTGGGGGTGTGGGGATCAAAACATTATGATAACCTGTTGAAAATATTTCTTTGAACTGATAATCCAGCATACAGCGCTCTCCCCCTCCCAGTGCACACACACAAGGCTAAAGTAGTTCTACTTCTTATCGACACCTCTCCCACACCATTCATTTGTAATGGTTGGCTTTGTGGTTTAGTTTAATAGTTTAATCTTCCCGAGCGTGTTCTCACATTTCTGCGCATGCATTCATTTGTATTTATTTATATTGGCGAGAATGACTCATCCATCCACCCCCCAAACCCCAAAGCCATTCTTTAAAATCTTTGAGGCTTTGTTTACGGTAACGCATGCGCACGTGTGATAATCCCTTCTCAAATTTAATATGTTAATCTGATTAGCCCTTCTTGGCAACTAATTAGTGTAGACAGAGCCTTTCATTAAAAACTTATGAGGCTTTTTTTTTTGTCATGGGATGAGTTTAACCGCTGGCCATAAGATTTCTCTGAACCACTAATCCTGCACACACTGCGACTGCAGCACCTACTGCAGCCCAACCCCAACCACTTTACACACAAAGCCAAACTTTACCCAAAGCAATTAACCTGTTATACTGTAAGCCCTTCATGGAGAATACCCCACACATTCAAATTGAATTTCAAGTTCAAAATAAAATAAACCCTTTTTTAAGGACTGATTTAAAAAAACCATAATCAGAATCATGTTTTTGATACTGTAAGTTAACAATATTTGCCATTCTTTCTTTTTCTGGGGGTGTTTAAATGATTCTCGGGAAATTTACAGGTAATTTTTTATTATTTTGTCAGGATAATCATGGAAAAATGAAACATGCAAAGAATCATGAATAATACAAAAATTACAGTCTTTATCTTCTTTGTCATGGCCACATTGCATTCTGTAGTTCATTGAGAGAGGGGGGTTTGTGTAAATTATGACTGTTGATACGCTATACACAGTTCACTAATTTTACACATGATACCTCCCCTCCCCCGTCCGTCCTTTTTTTAGTGCAGCTCTCTCCGAAAAGAAAATAAAAAATGATTGCAGTTAAGTGCATATAATGGCATTGTGTACAGTATCACTACTCCATATTGGACTATGCAGTTACTACTGTCAAACTACTGTATACTGGAACTCTACACTACATTATAACTACTGTATAACTACTGTACAGTTCTTTGTAACAAGATTTGTAGTGCAGCTCTCTCTGAAAAGAAAAAGTGAGTGCAGTTAAGTGCATATACTGTAAAACAATCTGTGCCATACTTACCTGTATCATACTTGGTGTACCTGTACTTACCATACTACAGTACTGTACTGTACCTTACTACCTTCCTGATGCATGCCCATTACGCTCTATCACAATGGGCAACACAGTCGCAAAATGATCTATATATTTATTACATCTTTCGACGGTGAGTACATTGTTCCAAAAACTCAGTATGCTATCCGCCAATTCATCCTTTTTTGAGGGTTTCACCACTTTTCGGATATGATCCTTACATGATGCCATACCATTTCGATAGGATTGAAGTCTGGCGATCTGTCATTGGAGGGGGAAAAGAAGGAGAATTAGTTAAAGAAATACACAGTAAACAGTGTAAAAAAATGAGAAACGGTTATCGTACTTACTCCGCTGGCATCTTCACTCAGTTGATACTGCTGGCAAGAATATGACCATTAGATGCGGTGTGTTTGAGTTCATTGTCCTGGAATAACCTGTGACCATCTGGGAATTCACGTGTGATGTATTCCACAATCTCGGGCACTATTTTCTCTTGAAAAAATACTTTATTCATGATTCCTGTAACAAGAAAATAAAAGTGCTCAAAATATTGCACACTAGTACAGTACAGTGCATAAGGCTACAGCATGTGACTTTGTTCATTATTTTACCGCTAAAGATGACGATGCATCCTGGTCCACGCCTAGAGATGGCACACCACACATGCAGCTTCACTGGGTGTTTTGGACGCGGCTTCATAGATATGCGTTCTTTTTTGTGGAATGCAAAGGTGGCAAATCTCTCAAGCGATACAGTTGACTCATCAGTAAAGATGCAATCCTGAAAAGTCTTGCCACTTTCGATCCATGCCCATGCCTGATCCACTCTTTTGATCTTGTTGATGTCCCGTATCATAGGGTATGCTCTGTAATGACAAGGAATAATTGTATAGGTACAGTTACTTAAACCACACTTTTACCTACTGTACTGTCCAGTACTAACCTCAGACGTCCATATTTCCATCCCATTCTGTGTCTCATCTTCTTGATGCTGCTCTCAGATGCGGTTATATTGTGATTTTTCTCTAGAGTGTCCTTGACCCTCGTGGCACTCCTCTCATCCTTCTACCAAAGTCAGTCTTACTGACGTGTCTCCTCACAGCCTGCAATTCTCATTGGTCATTGCTTCCTATATATGTTCAGCCTGCCCTCTAGCAAATTGGCTGAGCATAAACCTTTGTTGTTTCGAACTGTTCACTGCTACCCTTGCCTCCACAGTCTTGTCTTGAAATCTTGGTTCCTAGCTACTCTGTTCATGACCCTGGCTATCTCTTGGAATCCGCTCTTCTAAACTCCTGACCCCGGCTACCAATGAGGATTCACACCTCTCCCACCCCGACCTCGGTAACGTACCACGACTATCCTGATCTCTCAAATCCTGACCATGGCTAAAAGTACCTGCAACAATCCTTACCTCTCCAACCCAGATCTCGGCAAGTATCTTGACTATCCTTACCTCTCCACCTCTGACCCGGCTACCTGGACCAATCGACACTCCAGACGCGCCCACGCAGCTGTGGGTGGCGTTATACATCTACATCTATCCCCACCTCAGCCCACGGTCACGCCATTTGGGGTGAGCATTCTGTTACATACATGTACTGAGTTGACATGGTGTTCATTCAGCAATTGTGCAGGGATAAAAATGTAGAAAAAAGCCCACTGCATTGTGATTTAGAGCTTTTTATCATGAAAAGCCTAAATTTGATAACGTCTTCAGCATCTGTAGACTTGGTTTTTAAACACCTGCAAATTGACACAGTAGAAAGCACATTACAATACTATCCACTGGATAGTGCAAAAAGAATTCCTTTTTGCCATCTGGTGGATACGCGAAGAACAGCACCCAAAGAAATCAGAATTCAAGGTAATTCAAAGAAATCAACAACGTTAAACTCAGGTGTGATTGGTGTCATTCACGTCAGCATTCACGGAAGAATAACGTGTGAATGCCGTGTGGAATACAGTAGAGTTCACAAAAACGGCTCAGTGAAATGTTCGAATAACGGCCGTTGCATCTGTATGTCCCTTTTTGTTTTTTTTTCTGTAAGGATTGATATAGCAAGAAGTTAATTCCAGCACTTTTGTCTATCACATTTTGGGATCATCCATGCAATATTGTAGTGAGTGCTTATTCGCTGTTGAGCACTTTAATCATATTTGCTGTTTTCACTTTTTCACTTCAATCTATTGCACTTTTATATTTTTCAAATTTTGCATGATTCTAGAGACCATTTTTAAGAGCAGTATTGAGTGGTATTATTTATAAATTTTGAGAAAACATAATTTATTGTGTGTTTTGTTAGTGCTTAATATCACCAATATGGATGTCAGACAACATGGCACCATTGATTGGGGAAACATTGACCCCCTTCCTGCATAGATTTAATCTCTTTAGCAGAGTTCTTTGTGCAGGCCAGCCCTGTAATTGGCCAAATGTTAGAAGACGTGTCTGGCAAGACATGGGGGCCACATCATCAATAGATAATATTGTTGCTTTACAGTATATTAATTGACCCCAATACTATCTTTGTTTATTTACATTGAGAAATTAAAGTAAAACGTAAACAGAACAGCTTGATACTTTAATTCACAATGAGTATAGCATATCACAGTCTTATAAAGACTGGAGTTGTTACATTACTTTGGAATTTAAAGTTGAACTTCCAATAACAGCATTTAGAATGCCCTTATGATGTTCAGAAAACATTACAAGTTACAGCACACTAGTTGCCCATATGTTATTACCTGAACATTATACCCTCTTTTCTCATTTTTTTCAGCTTATGGCCACTGTTGCTGTGGATAATTTCCTGGTATATACATGATACTAAGTGGTGGGTCTGAGCAACTTCACAATATAGTCAATTTGTAGTCAAAATATTGAAACATTAAACATTTGGGTTGAAAATTGTTGTAAACAGTATCATCTAATTTTCAACTCGAGAACACTTTGATATAGCAAGGATCACTGTCATCTTAAATTGTGATAACATCCCACTCCTCAGCAACTGGTTCAAACTATGACATTAAAATGGGTTTTCATATGTGTTTAATTTGCTTAATTTAGGTGAACTGTTGGGTTAGAAAATTGACTATCTTTCCAATCTCTGTTAATATTCACACTCTGTGTCATTTTCATTAGAACATAGATTTTATAGATCATTACTTGTCAATCAGGTTTACATTTTTCAGCCTTCATTTTTTTTAATTAAATGGCTTCACGCAACTGTCAGTTTACTAGTCTTTAAGCTGTCACATTCATATTAAGCCATAACCAATTACAGTACAGTAGGTACATTTAAAAAAAAACTGAATTCACTTTAATCTTTAGGGAAATTTGAGGTACACAATGAAAAATAATTAAGAATAGGACAACTCATTTTTGCCATATGCTAGCTATCTTTTTTATTTGTATTAAAACTACAATACATTTAAAAATGAGACTTTCCAGTGTGGATGAGCGAGTGTAGGAGTGGGGGCCAAAATCGTAGCCCTTCTGAAATCCTGTGGTTGGGAACTAACGAAACCTCTGCTCAGTCCAATTTGCTAGAGGATTTCCAGTGGTATATCCTTACATTTGATTGCGCTATTCCCTCTTAGCTTTGGCAGCAGAGGGAAGGAGTAGTATCAGCATGGCTGATTCAAAACAATTGCTGCTTTTCTGTAACGTACGTGCTTGCCACAAACTGGTACCGGACCGCAGGGCTGAGGTGGGGATGTATAAGCGCCGACCTTAGGCCACAGAGTTAGGTCCGGAGTCCAGATTCCATAGTCAGACATAGCCAGGTCAGGATTGGAGAAAGTAGGGTTAACGTTATCCAAGCAGGGGTCAAGGCAGGCGGCACAGCAGCAGTGGTCGAGGAAACAAGCCGAGGTCATCAACAGGAAATCTTGGGTGAAGGTACTTCAGCATAGGAGGCTAGAACCTTGAGAGAAGCCACTGCAGCAGAGATGCTTCAGCAAAGGTGCTGCAGTGCATAAGGAAAAGGCCAGGAGTAAACTCCACTTGGAGGAAGCAGGAACCAGAGGTGCAGACACGCCACAGAAAACACTGGGGAAACCAGCGTAGCCGCTTCAGCGCGGCGAAGTCTGCCAGGAACAAGGAAGCAGCGCCGAGGCTACTATGCAAGAAGCCCTAGGCAGCAGGGGACTAGGAGCAGGATACAAGGCACAAGGAGGTCTAGCAGGCCAAACAGAGAGTCTGTGACAAGCACAGTTACTTGCAACTTGGATTGCAATGTCTATGTCCAGCAACTTCCTGAGGGTGGGGCAGGAAATAAATAGCACAGGAGGCCAATCAGGCCAGAGCTGCACAGGAGGTAGCAAGAGGCAGGTGATTGCAGAAGCAGGGAATAGTTTGTCTGGAACCTGCAAAGCTCCGGATGGATGGGCTCCAGCCAAACCAGGGGCAGATTCCTGACATTTTCCAGCTGTGCATGTGCCTCTGCAATGTACCAGGTTGATAATCCATTCTCCCCAAAATATTTTTTTATGGTACAGTATATACTTTATATTGACGATAAAGTACTTTTTTGGCTAAACTTGAAGAATGTTTTATGACTATTTAAAGGTAAATTAAAATGTAAGATTTGTTTACCCTTGAATATAATGATTTCAGTATATATATATATATATATATATATATATGTGACATTAATATCTATAGCAGAGAACAAAAATGACATACTGCACTCTACAAAATACAGATGCAGCGGCCATTATTCTGACATTTCACGTAGCCGTTTTCGTGTGCTCTGCTGTATTCCACGTGGTATTCATGCGGCCAAATACACCAGGCACACCTGTGTTTATCGCTGTTGATTTGTTTGAATTTCATGGATTCTAATTTCTTTGGGTGCTATTCTTTGCGTATCCGCGGCAGAAATGAATGAATTGTAACGTGTACAGTAGTGTACACAGTAAATAACAATACAGACCGGCGCCTCAAAGTCCAATATAGGAACAAGTGTGTAGTCCAAATAATGATGACAATGTCCAATGGAAGAAAATCCAATCTCAGACAGCAGGCTCCACAGCAACGAATTACATGTATGAAGCAAGGGAGAGAAATGGAAAAATCATAGTGCAACAGTGTTATGAATGAACATGAAACACATAGGACAAGACAAACATAAAACAATGACAGGTAGGCTGACAAATAATAAAAGAGTACTTTAATAAAACAACAATCAATTGCCTAGAGCAGATGACGGATCCGGTGTGTAAAACCGGAATCCTACTTACAAGACGTCCAAACAATACAGGCAGGGATAAACTGTGTGTGTAATCCGGCGGCAGGTACTGATGGACACGTGGCAATCGGGGGAGACTCCAAACACTTCCTTAGTTCTGCATCACCATATGCGTCACCATGGGCTGGTTCTCCTGATGCCGTCTGTTGCTCTGTTACCGGAAACACGTCACTGAGGGCGGGACAAATCGCCGAAACTCCCTTCTCCTGCTTCTGTACTCCGTCACGCTCTTGTATTGCTCTGCTCTGCTCAATGGAATCACTCTCACAAACTGCCCAACGCGTTTCGTGCGCATGCGCACTTCTTCAGGGGTATATTAGACACAGTCCATGTATTCTTTAAATACTGACAGGATGAACACCATTGGCTAAAAACTAGACCAATCGAATGAACCTATATAAGCCTTAATTGGTTAGAACCCCTGTCCGTCATGTCCTGTATAAATGCAGCCTAACTAACATACAAAAACGTGAACAAAAACACAGACACTAACACATGCTACTCTACTTGCAATTGATGTAATCATATATCAACACTAATTGCTCTCATGCCAATGATTATCATAAAACGTACAGATGAGACATTTTATAATGTATGCATGCAGTACATAAATATGGCTGCTGATTGATGGATAGAAATGGAATGACATATATATTGTATTCTCAACTTTAAAAAGGAATGGAACAAGTGATTAGAAAATAAATATATTAAAAATATGTAAAATTTAATTATTATTTTAAAAATTATTTTAAAAATTATTTTAAAAAGACACCTAGATCAAAATTAATATTAAGACCGTTAGGAGAGAGGGTCTGTACACAGTGCAGGTGTTTAAAAACCAGAACACTAAAATGCCATTTTCTGGACTCGATACAAACACGAATTAGCATGCGTCTTAAGGCGGTAAGGTTGGAAGAAATCACGCGCCATGACATGGGTATTCCGAGGTATACAACGCTTGAAATGCTCGAATAAATCGCATATCTTACATAACACATTATGAGTCAGCGCATCCAAGACACATGAAGAATACTAGATAAAAACAGAACAGAACTGCGCAAAAATATATAGACAAAGGAACAGAATACACAGGACAAAATATGTATAAACTAAATACTCAAATTCTCCCTGCAGCTGGCCCAAAGGCTCTTACCCAAAAGTCAATTGAAATGCACAGAAGATGAAGGGGTGGACCTATAGCACATGTGAGAGATAAAAGAAAGAGACCATAGTGCACTCTGTATAAAATATATTAGAGCCCTGCTGAAGAATCTCACTTACAAGATAAATAAAAACTGCAGAAAAACAAGGATCTTAGCTGTTAGTGTAGCTTCTAGATGAACTCCAATTGTCCACTTCAGTAGAGCCATTTGCACAATCCTACAGCTGGGCTTACCAGGATACCAAAAATTCTCCCAGAGAGAGATATTAAGATAAGGAAAAGAAGAAGAAAAAGGGGATATCAAAGTACACCGATTTATAATAACACATAAAACATAAAAGGATATGTTCCACCACTGGACTCAGCTATCGTCAGAAAGCAGATCCTCTGAAATAGTAAAAACAACTTCACAGATTTTCCTGCATATCACAGTCACAGTACTCTTGCCTTGCGTGACTGTCCACCGATAATCACAGGTATTAGGCTGTTCACTAGGGCATCCTGCGTCCTGTGTCCTTTCTCCTCCAGTGCCTCCATTGCCTATGTGTGCTTGGAACACTTCCACGTCACAAGTCTGCAGATACTCGCGTCTCGCGAGATTTCGGCTTTAGAACTGTGTCCTGTTAGATTCTGGGGAATACTTGCGAGTTCCAAAATCACATTCACCAACTAGTTTCGCCAGTCTAGCTTCCTCAGGGGCATGTAGAGCACATGGATAGGATACGACCACTCTACATTCCACTACCCAGGAACCGGCAAGTACCCAACTAACCCTTCTCTTTAGCCCAGACCTGGCTCTGCTCAAATACCACACTCCGGGCACGCCTCCGTTGCTGTGAGTGTGTGGTGTTCTTCCTTCCTACCTCAGTACCGGGGTCTTGTCAGGCTTGCGGGCAGCATAAGCATGACACTGAGATTGTGTGTGTGTAATAGTTATGTAAACAGTATGAATAGCAGACCAAGCCTACATATGGTTGGCAATGTAGGTATTAAATAGAACCCCCCACCCCCCCAAAATATATTTTTTTCTGGGCGTTTTAGCCGGCATAAATAGCACAAAAACTTTTTTTTTTGGACTTAAATGTCTTAGAGTATTGGCAGTGAAGGCTTTCTATCCAAATTCCCAATGCAGGACTTGTTTGTCATTTGCATGTGTGTGGAACCATGAAATGAAATTTCTCAGCCAAAAGCAAAAGCATGAAACTTTCTGTGTTTTTCTGTGTGAATGTACTATGGCCCGAGGGAGGTGTTGATAGCAAGTTGCATGCCTTTGGATTGGCCTTGGGGGAAGGTGCAACTCAATTGGTCTGTCTTGGTGTACTGCACTTATGAGAGTGAAGGATTACAAAAAAACGGTTTGCAAATGTAATAAAAGCTATCACTACAGTGCCTGAGACTGTGTACTGTATGTGGGGAATAGTTCTGTAAACAGGATGAACAGCAGACTAAGCCTACCAAAGGTTTACAATGTAGGTATTGAATTGACCCCCCCCCCCTCCAAAAAAAACTATTAATATTTTTTTTCAGGATTTATTACCCAGCATAAATATCACATGCTAAGTCTAAGTATACAGCAATATGCAACATTATTGAGAAATAAAAATGTGATGATTTAAAAAATGTTTACATTTGTTTAAATATGAAAACTATACATCACAGAAGGTTTTGTTTAAACCCCACAATTATTCTCTCCTTCTCAAGAAAAAAAAATATAACTTTTTTTTTCTTCTGGACTTTAATGTCCTAGAGTATTGGCAGTGAAGGCCTAATACACAAATTCCCAATGCAGGACTTATTTGCTATGCACATGCGTGTAGAATCAGAAAATTACATTTCTCAGCCAACAGCCAGAACATGAAACTTTCTGTGTCTTTCTATGTGAATTTACTATGGCCCAAAGGAGGTGACTCAGCGAAGCCCCATGGAATTAAAACTGTGAAATACTTATTTGCAGCTGATAAGCGTGAAATGTATTCTTGATGTCAACTGTAGGTCTTTGTATACTTACTGCAAGGATGAATGGGAAGGATTAAAAAAAAATCAGAACTCTTTGCAAAGTTAATTAAAGTGATCACTGCCAAAACCCTGTCTGTGTGTAATCTTTATTTATATCTGTATACCAAAGGTTAATACATTTAAAATACAATACTGTGCACTACATAGAATAGAAAAACAAAAAATCAAATAATTAAAAATATGTGTTTTTTTGACAAGTTCAATGTCCCATTATTAGTGAAAGTATTATACATCCCATTAACCAGGAAGTGGAATGAGGCATGAAACATTTTGGTGTGAAATTTTATTACAGGTTATGACATAATTGTATCAATCACATACAGTACATTATGTGTTTAAAAAAAAAAAAAAGCATGAAACATTTTTAAAATCATGAGGCTGGTAAGAATGTAAAAAAGGCAAAGTTTTTTTTTAAAAAAATAGAGATTTTAGAGTTCCATCGAACTTCATCCTTATCATCTTTTGACAGTCGATTTCAAACTTTCATTTCTGAAGAAAACAAAATGCTTTAAGTACCGTATACAGCTTGTGCGCATGCGTCAACCCACGCTCTTGTGTGTATGTGTACAATCATTGATGGGCTATGGCAGGCATACTTTACTGTATACTGTAGTAGGGTATGTGTGTCATTATGAATTAAAGTTACTAATGTATAGTACATTATATTTGCCTTCATTATAAACCTTGCCAACTGGGTGGAGATGACCCAAAGTCAGGGGTGTATTGTGCATAGCAGCTGGGGTCGCTCATGTAGTCAGTATTAAAGTTGATAGGTGCCAGCTGAAGCTGGTAATCTGGCGGGCCAGGTTGCAAGGTTTGAGGTTCACCAGGTTTTCAGTGACGGTCAGCCCGTTATTGCAATAGTATTGGTAAGCTGGTGGTGGCACGTTGCAGGCTCGGAAAGTAAGAATCTTAAATGGATTAAACCCGACCTTTCTCCTTTTGAAGTCGCCATGATCAAACTTACTGGCAATAGCTGGAAGCGATGACCAATAACATCTGCTTCCCGAAAGAGAGCTGTGCGAAAAAAGCAATCATTCGTAGTTAAAGTTTGCCTTATTAAATTCCTCCATCCACGATGGTTCTGTGAAAAGGTGAAGAAATCATATTTCTCAATGATATAGCCATATATCTCTGCTAAAGTCACCTTCTTATCTGTTCCATCATTAATTGAAGAAAATATTAAATATGCATAACTGCAGTCTGATCTATTATAAGTCCCGAATATGTAGGTAAAGGGTGCTCAAACAGTCCCAGGAATATATTCAATAATTATCATACAACATATTATGGAATAGTGGCTTTTCTTTAAAGGAGTGGGTATACTACTAAGTGAGCAATACTGACTTCACTTATTTTGGTCTCCTGAATGTAGCAGGAACAATGATAATCTCACTTCATCGCACCTCATTGGAGACAGTAATGTGATAAAAGTCCAAAGAATAAACTCACCAAAGATTGTAGTATTTCTTGTGGTTGATCCAGTAATCTTCTTTATAACTCACCCACTCCTTAAGCCCCACACAATTCCTTGAAGACATGTCCAGCTGCATGTAGAGGTCAATACAGCAGAGAATACAGTATGCAAAAAGATGGTGTGGACACCTCCTCTTTTGTTATGCTGGTTGGGCAAAACATTTTTCATTTTTTAGCACCTGTTTCCCACTTTTCTGGGCAGTGTGCTGCTTTTTTCATCTTTTTGCATATTCTCTGCTGTATTGACCTCTACATGCGCTGAAATAATCAGTCTTCCTGGTGGGCGGTCAGCCATTTGTGTAGCTTGGGCAGTTTGTATATAACCGGCATGACCGGGTGTTCCTGTGTCAGGAATTTAGCAGTGTCTGTCGAGATCCACTGGTTATTGCTGTCCATTTGGATGGTACATTATAATTCTCATTTATACTGTAGGTCATAGGGCCTCATGCAGTAAGAGGCGATAAGTCTTTTATCAAGAAGAAAACGTTATATCTATGGCGCTGGGTCACAGGCATTAAAGGATTTAATAAAAAAGTGTTATACAACCAGTGAAGGGATGCGCTCCGCTGGAACTCTTCCAATGAAGCCAGTGAATCATGTAAGGGAAACAAAAACAAACATAGTGTAATACAGTAACTAAACAAGACACTTAACACTAGACAGACATCTGCTGAGACAAGGACTGTTTTAAAAGGTATCACATTTAATAAAACAACATTAAAATGATGGGTCACGTCTGCATCGAAGCCACGGAAGAAATGCCCGCTTACCAGACATTCATTAAATGCTTGCAGTGGATAAATTGGAGAGTATCCCCTCTCTTACAGGCCACACCATGTGCTCTGGCATCCGACCGGAGCTCCAGGGGAAACCCCTTCCTGCTTGTGCTGCTGTGGGTCTCTGCACCTCGGGTATGCCGGCTGGTGTGTGCTGGAAAAGCCGCTGTCACGTGTGCCGCTTGGTGGCAGGATACGCGCCGGTATCTGCAGCCCAGCAATAGGATGTGCAGCCAGATCTGTGGGGCAGCCGCCGAAACCAGAAACCGCAACAGCGGAGTAGCTGTGGAGTAGGTCCAGGCAGTGTAGTGGATACTGTAGTGGCAGCTGTGCAAACGAAGACCACCCTACGCGTTTCGGAAGACTGCGCTTCCTTCCTCAGGGGTAAAAAAGTAGTCCCTTTGCCTTGCAATGTCCTCATATATATAGTCCCGGATTAAAGGTATATACACAACCAATACAAGTGTGGACATGCGCAATGGTTCTACTAATGTATCCTGTGTCTCAGCCACAACAATACAGGACTGAACAATACACAAACTTACAAAAATACATAAAACTACATAATAACTAAACAATCATATGATATTACCTAAATGGAACAAAAGAAGAAGAAAAAGAAAATTATACACGACATTAATATATGAAAATTATGAGGGTGTAGTAGTTCCCTAATAGGGATATGCAACCCCTAACATCATAAAATGTATCTATGCATATACTATCTCACAACAGTATAGATGATGTCTCATCACTAATGCTCTGATGAGTGAATCAATATGCTAAGGACAGTGTGCAAACAGAGCTGGCATAATATTGCACAGACGGATCCACAAGGATGCAAACAGGGCTAAATAACCCTCAAGCTGCTCCAAGCAGGACAAAAATGCCCGATCTGACAAATGCTGTCAGGGATGGTTGTCAAAAAAGTATAAAAAGGTGCAAAGGGTAGAAAAGAAAGTGTAAATAATATATTAAAATAATCGTGTACCGTGCCTAATTGGTGTAGAAGACCCTGTAATAGGAAACTATATTGTAGTGTGTGAAATAAATAATATTAATAAATACAGTATCTGTGTATAAATTAGGAAAGGGGGATCAATTTGCAAACCGTGAGTGCCACATTAAATACTTAATTTTTATTTGTTAACTAAAAAAGCCCTGAGGTCGAACTCGATGTTGAGACCCAGTGGAGTCAGGGTCTTCAGCTCATATATCCAAAAGGACTCTTTCCTCCCTAGGAGACTACTGATGTTGCCACCTCTCCAGTTGGGTGTGAGTGCCTCTATGGCCACACATTTCAGTCCCGTGGGGTCCCTATTATGCACCTGGAGAAAGTGATTCGATACATTGTGTGTGGTCAAACCTTTGGTAATATTGTACACATGCTCGTACAAACGGCGTTTGATTGGCCTTGTGGTCATTCCCACATACTGCAGACCGCAGGGACATTCCAACAGATAAATGACATTAAGGGTATTGCAATTAATGTGTTGTTTGATATTATAAGTTTTGGATGTAACTTTAGAACAAAATGTAGTGCTTTTTGAGCTGTACTTACAGGCAGTGCATGTATTACAAGTAAAGTAACCCTTGAGGCCGAAATTGCTAGGGGTCTTCTTACGCACTAGAGGACAGCTGGGTGCCAGACTGCGTCCTATATTAGGTGCTTTCGTGAACACTATGCTGGGTCTTTCAGGTAGTATTGTAACCAAATCTTTATCCTTCATCAGTATGGGCCAATGTTTGTGTAGGATCTTTTTAATATTTGGAGCCATTGAGTTGTACTGTGTGAAAAATGATAACTTAGGAGTGGTGTCGCGTTTCTTATTGTATTGAAGAAGTACATCCCTATCTAGCAATTCAACCTCTGATATAGTCTGTTCTAATTCATTTAATGGGTATTTACGACTAACAAATTTATTTTTTAATTCTTGAGCTTGTGTCTGAAATGTACTGTTTTTAGAGCTATTTCTTTTTAACCTGATAAATTGGCCTTTTGGTATGTTACTGATCCACGCAGGGTTGTGATGGCTATTGGCGTGCAAATAATTATTGGCTTGAACCGTTTTAAAGAAAGTATTAGTGTGTAAAGTGTTATTATCTATATATATACATAAATCTAGAAACTCAATAGAAGTTTTACTAGATGTGAAGGTGAATTTGAGGTTGAATAAATTATCATTCATATAATCTTGAAATGAAACTAACTCTGATGGGGTGCCTGACCAAATAAAGAAAATATCGTCGATGTGGAGCCGCCATAGGACCAAGTTCGCTCCATAGGGACAGCCGGACCATATGAATTTATCTTCCCAGCTGCCCATAAATAGATTGGCGTAACTAGGAGCGAACTTCGTACCCATGGCGGTGACACATGTCTGTAAATAATATGATCCGTTAAAGTTAAAAAAATTGTGTGATAAAATAAATTTTATACCCGTGGCTAAAAAGGATTTAAGTGCGTCTGGAATATGGGGATCACCATCTAATACCCTACCAATAGCCTCATAACCCTGAACGTGGTCAATAACAGTGTACAATGAAGAAACGTCTGCTGTAACTAAATAAAACTGTTGTTGCCATTGGATGTCTCTGAGGGTCTGCAGTATGTGGGTCGTATCTCTTAAATATGATGGAAGCTGAGTGACGTATGGCTGCAAATGAAAATCTATGAATTCAGATAAATGGGAAGTTAATGATTGGATGCCGGATACGATCGGATGTCCGGGGGGGGTTTGTAAATCTTTATGTATTTTAGGAATGATGTAAAATATAGGTATAATAGGATATTGGTTGTACAAAAAATCAAACTCTTGCTTATTCACGACTTGTTGATCCAAGCCTGTTTGTAAGAATTCCAATAATTGGTGTTGGTATTTGACTGAGGGGTTAGAGGGAAGAGGCTGGTAAGTGGACACATCTGTTAGGATGTGCATTGTTTCCTGGATGTAATAACTTTTGTCCATTATTACCAGCCCTCCCCTCTTTGTCTGCCGGCTTAATCACGATAGAATCACTCTCCCCAAGTGCTTTCAGGATGCTCTTTTCCTCAAGGCTAAGGTTGTGTTTTTTTATTTTGAAATTTTTGCTCTGTGTTTCTAAGTCATCCGTGACCATTTGTGAAAAAGTGCTTATAAATGGGCAGCTTAAATTTTTTGGAAAGAACGTGGATGGGTTCTTGAGTTTAGATTTGGGATTGACAACCGGTGCTGTGCTGATAGGTAAATTTACATTTGGGTCCTGCTTGGACACAGCGTCTCTGGCAAAGTATTTCTTGAGACATAGCTTTCTAATGAACCGCAGTGTGTCTACATATAACTGGAAACTGCTCGGGCCTACTACCGGAGAGAAGGACAGACCCTTAGAAAGGACCTCCCTCTCTTTGTCCGTGATGGGGTACTTACTGATATTAAATATATGTGTAGAGTGTGATGTTACCTTTTGTGGAGTTTTCCCTGTCTTGCTACCTCCTCTTGTTCCTCTACCGTGCTTTTTCTTTTTCTGTCTCTCGATGTTCCCTCTCTCCCTAGCAGGTCTTTGATGGCTTCCCTCGCATTCTGCTGTTCCCTGGTTTTTCTCCAGTCTAAAAAAGAAAATGTGGAGGAAGAAGATTTATCATCACGGTTAGTAGTAGATGCCTGCTGTTCCAATTCAAAGTCCACCAACGGTTGGTATTTGTTACTATGGTGGTATTCCTCAAAGATGGAATCAATTTCCTTATCCAGATGTGTAGTCTTAGGCACAGGTGAAGGGGGTTTAGAGTTCACCGTATTGTCTCTATATGATTTTGGCCGTGTAGCTATTCTTTTGGGCTTGGGGGTAATTGCACTGGATTTGGGACCTTATCCTTCGTTTCAGGGATTGATTTTCTGTAATGATTGGGTATTTTGTGGGAATAGTTCTTTGGAGTATTGGCTTTTGGATCTCTATGTTTATCCTTATAATTTGTTTTTGTCTTCCAACTTCTATAACTGCCAGTGTGCAAAGGGATATTATTGCTGGCAAGCAGAGTAAGTTCTAAAGGGACAGAATTGATTATAAAACTGGCAGTTAAAACGGAGCGAACTTGGTCCTATGGCGGCGCTACATCGACGATATTTTCTTTATTTGGTCAGGCACCCCATCAGAGTTAGGGAAAGGTTGGAAGTGCGGCGCAACTGCGCATGTCTGAAAGAAGCTCCCGGATATTTGGTTCCAAAAAACTTTATTGACACACACCAGGGCTACACCAGCATCTCCCCCTCAACGCGTTTCACCCTTACGCAGAGGGCTTCGTCTTGGAGTGGGGAGAAGTGGTGAAAGCCCCTTAAATACCTAAAAGCCCGCGAAAGCGGCATTACAAATTTAACCCCTTCAGTGCTTATAGCCCAACAGCTAATATCAATGCTATTGATTCTTAATGTCTGTACATCTTGCTTTAGACATATTCCAAGCATAAACAGCATATTAAATGTATAAACAGACATACCTAATTGCAAAAAAAAAGATAAGACTGTTTGGCAGCACATTCCAGGTATATAAATACAGTAAAATACTGTTCTCAACACTGCAAAAGATATGGGCTCAACACTTAGTTCATATTAGACAAGGTCATACACTTATAAGTCAATTTATACCGATAAGGGCTTCCTAGTGCTAATTTTAGACACATTTATTAACCCATGACTTATAGACCAGTGAACGAAGGAAAGGCAGATAAGGAGAAAAGAAAGGGGATGGGAAACCAGGAAGCGGGGAGGGGAAACAAAGGGGGGGGAGGGGAGGGGTGGGGAAGGGGGGGGGAGGGGAGGGGTGGGGAAGGGGGGGGAAAGGAAGGGAAGGGGGGGCAAGTAGGAAAAAAAGGGGGGGGGGAAAGAAAAAATGGAGGGAGACAGTGCGGAGACTAGATCAATGCAAAATACACACCAAACGTTCCGTTCTAAAGAGGACTATAATGTATAACTATGAGCATTCCTCATTTGACACTCCTAAAAACATATTTTAGAGAAAACACCTTAGATCCCAATCCACATTAAGTCCATTGGGTTGTAACGTGTTAAGTGTGTGGATCCAGTGCGCCTCCCTTTGATGTAGGAGCTTAGTTCTGTCTCCCCCACGGGGGGGCGGACTATGTGTTCTATAGCGCAACAACTGAAGTTGTCCACAGAACCCAGTGGACAATTGTTAAAGTGGATTGGGACCGGATGTGTCATGTCTAGATTCTTTATGAGCCTTAGGTGTTCTAAGATGCGGATTTTTAAGGCTCTACTGGTGAGCCCCACATACTGTTTCTTACATCCGCATTGTAGCAGGTATACGACATAGTTAGTCTGACATGACATAAAAGTTTTTATCTGATATTTACGTGTTTCCTCTTTGTCTGAGAAATGTGTAACTTTCTTCATTTTGGGACAGATCTTACAATGCCCGCATTTAAATGATCCAATCAGTTTTGGAAAAAAAGACAATTTATTTTGGTTGGTATTGGTTGTTTTCAACAAACTGTTTGACAAGATATTCCCTAGCATTGTAGCTCTGCGAAACACTATTTTGGGTCCCACACATGCCATTTGTTTTAATAAAGGATCTAATGATAGTGATGCCCCCTCCTACGCCAACCTGTTCATGGGTTGGTGGGAGATGTCCCACGTGTTTGGAGATTCCAATCCTTTCAGGCGTCATATGGTGTTTTACAAGCGCTACATTGACGACCTGATTTTGATCTGGAGTGGTGGAGAGGAGGACCTATTGAAGTTTTTTGAATACCTGGCAGACAATACTCTTAACTTGAAGTTTACTCACACATATAATAAAAACCAAATTTGTTTTCTAGATTTAAATCTATATGTAGATATGGAGTATAATATTCAATCAGACATTTACAGAAAGGAGAATGCCAGGAATTCATTGCTTCATTACAAGAGTTGTCACGCACGCCCTCTGGTTAGAGGCATTCCAAAGGGGCAGTTCCTGCGATTGCGCCGGAACTGCTCCACATTGGAGGCCTTTATCCACAGGGCGAACGAGATGAGAGGGAGGTTCTTGTCGAGGGGGTATAATGGTGCAGATCTTGACCAAGCATACCAGCATGCATTAAACATTGATAGGAATACCCTTACTAATATGTCAGCCAGGAATACACAGATAGACACCAAGGCCGAGAACACAGAAGCGCCATTCTTCATTACAA
Organism: Ascaphus truei; assembly: GCF_040206685.1. NCBI lineage: Eukaryota > Metazoa > Chordata > Amphibia > Anura > Ascaphidae > Ascaphus > Ascaphus truei. Next base: position 111,637,035 of record NC_134487.1, read on the forward strand.
ATAATAGTGATTAAGCGAACTCAATTAAAACGATTATACGCAAACATTGGGCCACACTATCATTAGATCCTTTATTAAAACAAATGGCATGTGTGGGACCCAAAATAGTGTTTCGCAGAGCTACAACGCTAGGGAATATCTTGTCACCCAGTTTGTTGAAAACAACCAATACCAACCAAAATAAATTGTCTTTTTTTCCAAAACTGATTGGATCATTTAAATGCGGGCATTGTAAGATCTGTCCCAAAATGAAGAAAGTTACACATTTCTCAGACAAAGAGGAAACACGTAAATATCAGATAAAAACTTTTATGTCATGTCAGACTAACTATGTCGTATACCTGCTACAATGCGGATGTAAGAAACAGTATGTGGGGCTCACCAGTAGAGCCTTAAAAATCCGCATCTTAGAACACCTAAGGCTCATAAAGAATCTAGACATGACACATCCGGTCCCAATCCACTTTAACAATTGTCCACTGGGTTCTGTGGACAACTTCAGTTGTTGCGCTATAGAACACATAGTCCGCCCCCCCCGTGGGGGAGACAGAACTAAGCTCCTACATCAAAGGGAGGCGCACTGGATCCACACACTTAACACGTTACAACCCAATGGACTTAATGTGGATTGGGATCTAAGGTGTTTTCTCTAAAATATGTTTTTAGGAGTGTCAAATGAGGAATGCTCATAGTTATACATTATAGTCCTCTTTAGAACGGAACGTTTGGTGTGTATTTTGCATTGATCTAGTCTCCGCACTGTCTCCCTCCATTTTTTCTTCCCCCCCCCCCCTTTTTTTCCTACTTGCCCCCCCTTCCCTTCCTTTTCCCCCCCTTCCCCACCTCTCCCCTCCCCCCCTTTGTTTCCCCTCCCCGCTTCCTGGTTTCCCATCCCCTTTCTTTTCTCCTTATCTGCCTTTCCTTCGTTCACTGGTCTATAAGTCATGGGTTAATAAATGTGTCTAAAATTAGCACTAGGAAGCCCTTATCTGTATAAATTGACTTATAAGTGTATGACCTTGTCTAATGTGAACTAAGTGTTGAGCCCATATCTTTTGCAGTGTTGAGAACAGTATTTTACTGTATTTATATACCTGGAATGTGCTGCCAAACAGTCTTATCTTTTTTTTTGCAATTAGGTATGTCTGTTTATACATTTAATATGCTGTTTATGCTTGGAATATGTCTAAAGCAAGATGTACAGACATTAAGAATCAATAGCATTGATATTAGCTGTTGGGCTATAAGCACTGAAGGGGTTAAATTTTTAATGCCGCTTTCGCGGGCTTTTAGGTATTTAAGGGGCTTTCACCACTTCTCCCCACTCCAAGACGAAGCCCTCTGCGTAAGGGTGAAACGCGTTGAGGGGGAGATGCTGGTGTAGCCCTGGTGTGTGTCAATAAAGTTTTTTGGAACCAAATATCCGGGAGCTTCTTTCAGACATGCGCAGTTGCGCCGCACTTCCAACCTTTCCCTGACTTGTATCTCGGCGGCGGCACGCAGGAGGAGACAAGGAGAGCGGTCCTACAACCGGAGGAGCAGGTGAGGTTATTCTTTCCCCCTGCACCGGTGGAATCATTGACCTAAGTCAGCTCCCTTATGCCTACCCCAGTGTCTGACATTCTCAGACCTGCCTCACACAGAAGCGCTTGACAGACTTTCACTACCCCATCAGAGTTAGTTTCATTTCAAGATTATATGAATGATAATTTATTCAACCTCAAATTCACCTTCACATCTTGTAAAACTTCTATTGAGTTTCTAGATTTATGTATATATATAGATAATAACACTTTACACACTAAAACCTTCTTTAAAACGGTTCAAGCCAATAATTATTTGCACGCCAATAGCCATCATAACCCTGCGTGGATCAGTAACATACCAAAAGGCCAATTTATCAGGTTAAAAAGAAATAGCTATAAAAACAGTACATTTCAGACACAAGCTCAAGAATTAAAAAATAAATTTGTTAGTCGTAAATACCCATTAAATGAATTAGAACAGACTATATCAGAGGTTGAATTGCTAGATAGGGATGTACTTCTTCAATACAATAAGAAACGCAACACCACTCCTAAGTTATCATTTGTCACACAGTACAACTCAATGGCCCCAAATATTAAAAAGATCCTACACAAACATTGGCCCATACTGATGAAGGATAAAGATTTGGTTACAATACTTAAAACCAGAGACAGAACATAAAACACAGACAAAGCTCAGTTATAGCACATCCAGTGAAACTCATACACGGTACAGTGCCTAAATATATATGTATAAATATCTATTAAGTAAAATGGTCTTTTAGTTTGACATTTTTGGCCAAAATTGTTGTAAGCCCCTGAGCCATGTTGTGGTTATTTTGGGGGTTCAATAGGAGCTTGTTAGGTGTCCAGTATATTGGTTACAATACTACCTGAAAGACCCAGCATAGTGTTCACAAAAGCACCTAATATAGGACGCAGTCTGGCACCCAGCTGTCCTCTAGTGCGTAAGAAGACCCCTAGCAATTTCGGCCTCAAGGGTTACTTTACTTGTAATACATGCACTGCCTGTAAGTACAGCTCAAAAAGCACTACATTTTGTTCTAAAGTTACATCCAAAACTTATAATATCAAACAACACATTAATTGCAATACCCTTAATGTCATTTATCTGTTGGAATGTCCCTGCGGTCTGCAGTATGTGGGAATGACCACAGCATATTGATTCACTCATCAGAGCATTAGTGATGAGACATCATCTATACTGTTGTGAGATAGTATATGCATAAATACATTTTATGATCTTAGGGGTTGCATATCCCTATTAGGGAACTACTACACCCTCATAATTTTCATATGTTAATGTCGTGTATAATTTTGTTTTTCTTCTTCTTTTGTTCCATTTAGTGAAAACAGAAAAAACTTGCGCTCAATGTGGTCTGTGCTGAAAAATAGTGACTTATAAATAAATTAATAATACAACCTGATTTGTGAAGTTTTATGCTGCTGATCAGTGGGAATTGTTCAAACACCAAGCTAGATAGAAACAGAAAAAGAACAGCGCAAAAAAACCATTGTGTAGTATATTTAAATAATTTTATAAAAGGTGAAGGTGAGTATTGCACGTACATCAAAAAAAAGGGTTAATAGCAAGACATGTTAGGGACATGTTACCACTCGGCAGGCACAACGGGATGCAGGCACCAGGAATTGGACGTCCTCCCTCAAGATGCTGGTATCTCTATGCAGAGTGTTCAGCTCAGCCTTCCCGCGCCTTCACGGAGCTCACAGCAGTTGTTTTCAGGGGTAGATCGCCGCGTCTCTTCCTGGTTAGTCCACGTTGGCGTGTGACGTCATCCGGCAGCGTCTCTCGGCCGGTCGCGTCTTTAGTGCGTCACTCCTTAGCGATATGCAATTGGGCGGTATACAGAGTCCCAGACAAGTCCCACAATGAAACAAATGTCCCAATACAATGCCGCAATGGGGGTATATGTAAAGAATAAAGGAACGCGCCCTCTCCTACGCGTTTCGTACTTTCGTACTTCGTCAGGGAATGATGGAGGAGGTTCCGAGGGCGGTTCTTATACACTCAGCATTATTGCTATTGGTCAGAGTAATTGTATTCAACTCCCCCCACCTGGAGAGATATTTACTCATCCCGTGGAGGGGCTCAATCTGCAAAAACGTACTAATATAAAAACATACATGGGATAAAGCACACTTAAAATAATAATAAACTTTAATAATTTGAATCTAGACTCTAAAGATATAAATATATCGAATCAAGACTCTAAAAATATAAAGAAACAGAAAATTAGTCACATAATAAAAATCACATTTGGAGATGTAAAGTGGTAACTCCCAATAATTGAGAATAACATAGATTAACATATGACTTCTAATAGATATATGTAAATACACATGGAAATCTATAAGATAATGTAATGGTCTAGGAATAGATCTTAGGGGATGGAATTTGTTGTAATTATTCAGAGAGAAAGGGTATTATGATAATCCTTGGAGGTATTATTTAAATATATTTTAAAATAATTAAATATTTATTAAAACTTAAAAACACTGGTATATGTTTAATTGAAAAATCTCTAATTAAAAAAGGGACCATACGTCAATCTCCTCATTTAGACCTAGTGGAGACAGAGTCTGGAGTTTGTATATCCACAGACTTTCTTGTTTAGACAGTTTTTTGTCTCTGTCTCCACCGCGTCTTCCTGATTGTACAATCTGGATTCCCACATATGTCAGGAGCGAAGAGTCACAATCATGTTTGATTTTGAAGTGTCTGGACACGCTATGTTGTTCTAATCCTAGTCTAATATTTCTAGCGTGTTCTAAAATCCTGACTCTTAAAAATCTTTTTGTTCGCCCAACATATTGGTATCCACAGGGACACTGCAGTAAATAAACCACATGTGTGGATTTACAAGATATGCAATCTTTCACTGTAAACTTTTCCTTGGTTGTATTAGATATAAAAGATTTACGGTTAGAACTTAACATTTTGCAGGCTTTGCACTTTCCACAGCAAAAGTTGCCGTTTGGTTTAGTCGGCATCCATGATGGCTCCAGTGATGTATTAATTGGGGAACCAATATCACTAGGTGCTAGGAAGTGCTTAAGGGTCTTGGCCCGACGATAGATAAAACTTGGTTTGTTTTGGAGAGAGGGGCCCAAAATAGGATCATTACAGAGAATGCCCCAGTTTTTGTTAATTATTTTTTGCACACTGGTGCTCACTGAGCTAAACTCTGTAATGAATGGAACTTTTAATTTATCGTCTACCTCATCATTTGTTGTTCTTTTTATCTTCTGGATCAGTAGAGAGTCCCTATCCATTCTATCGACTTTTTCTAATGAGCTGAGCAAAAGAGCCTTATCATACCCACGTTCTATGAATTTCTCCAAAAGAGAGACTGATTGAACTTCAAAGTCAGCTTGGAGACTGCAGTTGCATTTGATGCGCATAAACTGACTTTGGGGTATGTTGTCAATCCAGGATCTTTTATGATTACTGGAAGACAGAAGGAAGCTGTTAGTATCCACTTTTTAAAATAGGTTTTAGTGTTAATGTTTTCACCAACCCTTGACATTAAACTTAGGTCTAGAAAATCTATCTGACTTCCATTTGACTCAGATGTAAATTTCAAGTTGTAGTCATTCGAGTTCAGATAGACTTTAAAGAGCTCCAGAGTGTCCTCACCACCCTCCCAGACACACAGGACATCATCGATATATCTTTGCCATACAATAACTCGATTAGCGAATGGGTTATTGTGCCATATAAAGTTATCTTCCCATATCCCCATGTATATGTTCGCATAACTGGGAGCAAATTGCGTCCCCATGGCAGTGCCACACAACTGTAAATAGAACTGATTTAAAAATAGAAAATAGTTGTGTGACAATATAAAAGTAATGGCATCGATAATAAATTCACAATTTAAAGGGTGAAGATCCATATCTTTGGATAACGTCTCCTTTATTGCCCCAATCCCTTTATCATGGGGAATACATGTATAATGGGATTTAACGTCAAACGTTGCCCATCTATACCCTTCCTGCCATTGGATGGTTTTGACTAAATTTAGAACGGCAGTGGTATCTTTAATATAGGATGGCAGTATTTTCACATATTTTTGCAGAAAAAAATCCACATACTGTGACAGGTTTGACGTTAAGGATCCAATTCCGGAGATTATAGGTCTACCCGGTGGATCGATCGAGGCCTTGTGTATTTTGGGAAGGTGATAGTACACTGGTATAGTAGGAAATGAAACATTCAAAAATTGGTATTCTGATTTAGATAATACTGTGGATGCAACAGCCTCATCAAGAAGGCTCTGTAGCTCAGAAACAAAATTATTTGTCGGATCCTGACTAAGTTTACTATAGTTGCCAGGGTCATTCAGAATGCACATGGCCTCCTTTTCGTAGCTTGCGCGGTTTTGGATAACTACTCCTCCACCTTTATCTGCCTGCCTTTGATTAAATCTTTCCTATCTTGAAGTTCTTTGAGTGCTAAATGTTCACGATAACTAAGATTATGAGGTATATCAGATGTTTTAAATTTTTTTACCAGTGATGTAAATTCATTATTAACTATATTAAAAATGAGTCAATAAAACTCCCTTTACTTTGGGCCGGATAAAACCTTGAGGGTGGTTTGAAATCACTATGTTGACAAAGTGTCAAATTTGGGTCTGTATCAGTAGGATCTGCATTTAAAATCAGATTACTATGGTCAATTCCTGTCTCTTTTTTTAGGAAATGCCTCTTTAATGTCAAGTTCCTAGTAAACTTATGCAGGTCAGAAAATAACTGAAAACCATTGGGACCACTTGATTGTGAAAATTTAAGCCCTTTGCTCAGAACCAGTTTTTGACATAAAGTGAGATCAACATTGGATAGATTAAAAATACCCTTAAAAGAATCATTTTTAATTAATTCGACTCCCTTCTTTGTTTTGGTCTTACACCCTGCTCTTGTTCCTCTTCTGGTGAGTGGTGTCTTTTTTGTGACCTGGGAGTCTCTATATTTTTCTTCTCTTTCTCTCTTACTGTATTCCCCTTTTCCTTCGAACCCAAATATCTCTGCTTGAGTTCCTCCAGAAAAAGGGATTTCTTAGGGGATATTTGCTCACAGTCTTTCCTAGGGGGTGTGTTTGCCCTCTGGTGGTCATATTGTTTTTCTTTCTGATGAGTATCTTTCTTTTGCTGTTCTTTATAAGTATACTCTGACCTATTATTAGAGCTATCCCTCCTTTTATTGTAACTATTATGTCGCTTATCTTGTGACTTTTTCTATAGTTTTTAGCTGGTCTATAGTGATCTTTAGTTTGTTCCCTATGGACCTTTCACCCTCAAAATGGAGACTATTATCTCTTTTTTTCTTTTGGTAGTTATTACCATGATATTTATTGGGGGGATTTTGACCATTTGAAACAGTGACTTTTTCCCTTTCGGATCTATTCCAATCCTTTTGTCGACCATTATCATAATCATGTTTATCACGATAAAATTTCTTCTGCTTATTAAGCATAATCTCCTCCGTCGTTGACTCTAAAGTCATTTTGAGTTCGCATTCCAATTTGGAGCAGTCAGTGTGTATAACTAACGGTTCCAAAACTTGAATTTTTTTACAGATATCTTTTTCTAAAGCTGCAATTGTCCTACTGCGTTCAAAGATGATCAATCTCATTAATTCTCTTGAGCATTCCTCCTGAATTCTATCCCATTCTTTCATAAATTGGATGTTATCCCTTCCAAAAGTGGGATTCTTTTGGAAACGTAACCCGCGGGGTACTCTCCCGCAGTCCAAATATCTTTGGATAGTGTTACGTTCTAACCATTGTTTGGTCTCGGTTAGTAGCAAATTTTCTAATTGCTTGAAATGGGTTTCAGCAGGAATGTCAATTATGTATTCATCCTCAAAAACATGTGTTTCATCATTAAAAACATTGAATCAAATAATGCAGCCCTCTTTTCTCTACAGCTTGATAATGACCAAGCCATAGTGATGTATGCAACAGTTAAATCACTAATTAAATGTAAATTCAGTGGTATAAAGAATTACTTACAGATATAAATATATATATATATATATATATAAAAAACTGTGATCATTAAACAATGTTGTGATAAATCCACAAATAAACCAACCTGTGCAGCAAAGGTGAACTAAAGACTAAAGTGAAAACAGAAAAAACTTGCGCTCAATGTGGTCTGTGCTGAAAAATAGTGACTTATAAATAAATTAATAATACAACCTGATGTGTGAAGTTTTATGCTGCTGATCAGTGGGAATTGTTCAAACACCAAGCTAGATAGAAACAGAAAAAGAACAGCGCAAAAAAACCATTGTGTAGTATATTTAAATAATTTTATAAAAGGTGAAGGTGAGTATTGCACGTACATCAAAAAAAAGGGTTAATAGCAAGACATGTTAGGGACATGTTACCACTCGGCAGGCACAACGGGATGCAGGCACCAGGAATTGGACGTCCTCCCTCAAGATGCTGGTATCTGGATGCAGAGTGTACAGCTCAGCGTTGGGGAACCTTCCCGCGCCTTCACGGAGCTCACAGCAGTTGTTTTCAGGGGTAGATCGCCGCGTCTCTTCCTGGTTAGTCCACGTTGGCGTGTGACGTCATCCGGCAGCGTCTCTCGGCCGGTCGCGTCTTTAGTGCATCACTCCTTAGCGATATGCAATTGGGCGGTATACAGAGTCCCAGACAAGTCCCACAATGAAACAAATGTCCCAATACAATGCCGCAATGGGGGTATATGTAAAGAATAAAGGAACGCGCCCTCTCCTATGCGTTTCGTACTTCGTCAGGGAATGATGGAGGAGGTTCCGAGGGCGGTTCTTATATACTCAGCATTATTGCTATTGGTCAGAGTAATTGTATTCAACTCCCCCCACCTGGAGAGATATTTACTCATCCCGTGGAGGGGCTCAATCTGCAAAAACGTACTAATATAAAAACATACATGGGATAAAGCACACTTAAAATAATAATAAACTTTAATAATTTGAATCTAGACTCTAAAGATATAAATATATCGAATCAAGACTCTAAAAATATAAAGAAACAGAAAATTAGTCACATAATAAAAATTACATTTGGAGATGTAAAGTGCTAATTCCCAATAATTGAGAATAACATAGATTAACATATGACTTCTAATAGATATATGTAAATACACATGGAAATCTATAAGATAATGTAATGGTCTAGGAATAGATCTTAGGGGATGGAATTTGTTGTAATTATTCAGAGAGAAAGGGTATTATGATAATCCTTGGAGGTATTATTTAAATATATTTTAAAATAATTAAATATTTATTAAAACTTAAAAACACTGGTATATGTTTAATTGAAAAATCTCTAATTAAAAAAGGGACCATACGTCAATCTCCTCATTTAGACCTAGTGGAGACAGAGTCTGGAGTTTGTATATCTACAACTTTCTTGTTTAGACAGTTTTTTGTCTCTGTCTTCACCGCGTCTTCCTGATTGTACAATCTGGATTCCCACATATGTCAGGAGCGAAGAGTCACAATCATGTTTGATTTTGAAGTGTCTGGACACGCTTTGTTGTTCTAATCCTAGTCTAATATTTCTAGCGTGTTCTAAAATCCTGACTCTTAAAAATCTTTTTGTTCGCCCAACATATTGGTATCCACAGGGACACTGCAGTAAATAAACCACATGTGTGGATTTACAAGATATACAATCTTTCACTGTAAACTTTTCCTTGGTTGTATTAGATATAAAAGATTTACGGTTAGAACTTAACATTTTGCAGGCTTTGCACTTTCCACAGCAAAAGTTGCCGTTTGGTTTAGTCGGCATCCATGATGGCTCCAGTGATGTATTAATTGGGGAACCAATATCACTAGGTGCTAGGAAGTGCTTAAGGGTCTTGGCCCGACGATAGATAAAACTTGGTTTGTTTTGGAGAGAGGGGCCCAAAATAGGATCATTACAGAGAATGCCCCAGTTTTTGTTAATTATTTTTTGCACACTGGTGCTCACTGAGCTAAACTCTGTAATGAATGGAACTTTTAATTTATCGTCTACCTCATCATTTGTTGTTCTTTTTATCTTCTGGATCAGTAGAGAGTCCCTATCCATTCTATCGACTTTTTCTAATGAGCTGAGCAAAAGAGCCTTATCATACCCACGTTCTATGAATTTCTCCAAAAGAGAGACTGATTGAACTTCAAAGTCAGCTTGGAGACTGCAGTTGCATTTGATGCGCATAAACTGACTTTGGGGTATGTTGTCAATCCAGGATCTTTTATGATTACTGGAAGACAGAAGGAAGCTGTTAGTATCCACTTTTTAAAATAGGTTTTAGTGTTAATGTTTTCACCAACCCTTGACATTAAACTTAGGTCTAGAAAATCTATCTGACTTCCATTTGACTCAGATGTAAATTTCAAGTTGTAGTCATTCGAGTTCAGATAGACTTTAAAGAGCTCCAGAGTGTCCTCACCACCCTCCCAGACACACAGGACATCATCGATATATCTTTGCCATACAATAACTCGATTAGCGAATGGGTTATTGTGCCATATAAAGTTATCTTCCCATATCCCCATGTATATGTTCGCATAACTGGGAGCAAATCGCGTCCCCATGGCAGTGCCACACAACTGTAAATAGAACTGATTTAAAAATAGAAAATAGTTGTGTGACAATATAAAAGTAATGGCATCGATAATAAATTCACAATTTAAAGGGTGAAGATCCATATCTTTGGATAACGTCTCCTTTATTGCCCCAATCCCTTTATCATGGGGAATACATGTATAATGGGATTGAACGTCAAACGTTGCCCATCTATACCCTTCCTGCCATTGGATGGTTTTGACTAAATTTAGAACGGCAGTGGTATCTTTAATATAGGATGGCAGTATTTTCACATATTTTTGCAGAAAAAAATCCACATACTGTGACAGGTTTGACGTTAAGGATCAAATTCCGGAGATTATAGGTCTACCCGGTGGATCGATCGAGGCCTTGTGTATTTTGGGAAGGTGATAGTACACTGGTATAGTAGGAAATGAAACATTCAAAAATTGGTATTCTGATTTAGATAATACTGTGGATGCAACAGCCTCATCAAGAAGGCTCTGTAGCTCAGAAACAAAATTATTTGTCGGATCCCGACTAAGTTTACTATAGTTGCCAGGGTCATTCAGAATGCGCATGGCCTCCTTTTCGTAGCTTGCGCGGTTTTGGATAACTACTCCTCCACCTTTATCTGCCTGCCTTATGATTAAATCTTTCCTATCTTGAAGTTCTTTTAGTGCTAAATGTTCACGATAACTAAGATTATGAGGTATATCAGATGTTTTAATTTTTTTTACCAGTGATGTAAATTCATTATTAACTATATTAAAAATGAGTCAATAAAACTCCCTTTACTTTGGGCCGGATAAAACCTTGAGGGTGGTTTGAAATCACTATGTTGACAAAGTGTCAAATTTGGGTCTGTATCAGTAGGATCTGCATTTAAAATCAGATTACTATGGTCAATTCCTGTCTCTTTTTTTAGGAAATGCCTCTTTAATGTCAAGTTACTAGTAAACTTATGCAGGTCAGAAAATAACTGAAAACCATTGGGACCACTTGATTGTGAAAATTTAAGCCCTTTGCTCAGAACCAGTTTTTGACATAAAGTGAGATCAACATTGGATAGATTAAAAATACCCTTAAAAGAATCATTTTTAATTAATTCGACTCCCTTCTTTGTTTTGGTCTTACACCCTGCTCTTGTTCCTCTTCTGGTGAGTGGTGTCTTTTTTGTGACCTGGGAGTCTCTATATTTTTCTTCTCTTTCTCTCTTACTGTATTCCCCTTTTCCTTCGAACCCAAATATCTCTGCTTGAGTTCCTCCAGAAAAAGGAATTTCTTAGGGGATATTTGCTCTCAGTCTTTCCTAGGGGGTGTGTTTGCCCTCTGGTGGTCATATTGTTTTTCTTTCTGATGAGTATCTTTCTTTTGCTGTTCTTTATAAGTATACTCTGACCTATTATTAGAGCTATCCCTCCTTTTATTGTAACTATTATGTCGCTTATCTTGTGACTTTTTCTATAGTTTTTAGCTGGTCTATAGTGATCTTTAGTTTGTTCCCTATGGACCCTTTCACCCTCAAAATGGAGACTATTATCTCTTTTTTTCTTTTGGTAGTTATTACCATGATATTTATTGGGGGGATTTTGACCATTTGAAACAGTGACTTTTTCCCTTTCGGATCTATTCCAATCCTTTTGTCGACCATTATCATAATCATGTTTATCACGATAAAATTTCTTCTGCTTATTAAGCATAATCTCCTCCGTCGTTGACTCTAAAGTCATTTTGAGTTCGCATTCCAATTTGGAGCAGTCAGTGTGTATAACTAACGGTTCCAAAACTTGAATTTTTTTACAGATATCTTTTTCTAAAGCTGCAATTGTCCTACTGCGTTCAAAGATGATCAATCTCATTAATTCTCTTGAGCATTCCTCCTGAATTCTATCCCATTCTTTCATAAATTGGATGTTATCCCTTCCAAAAGTGGGATTCTTTTGGAAACGTAACCCGCGGGGTACTCTCCCGCAGTCCAAATATCTTTGGATAGTGTTACGTTCTAACCATTGTTTGGTCTCGGTTAGTAGCAAATTTTCTAATTGCTTGAAATGGGTTTCAGCAGGAATGTCAATTATGTATTCATCCTCAAAAACATGTGTTTCATCTTTAAACATTGAATCAAATAATGCAGCCCTCTTTTCTCTACAGCTTGATAATGACCAAGCCATAGTGATGTATGCAACAGTTAAATCACTAATTAAATGTAAATTCAGTGGTATAAAGAATTACTTACAGATATAAATATATATATATATATATATATATAAAAAACTGTGATCATTAAACAGTGTTGTGATAAATCCACAAATAAACCAACCTGTGCATCAAAGGTGAACTAAAGACTAAAGTGAAAACAGAAAAAACTTGCGCTCAATGTGGTCTGTGCTGAAAAATAGTGACTTATAAATAAATTAATAATACAACCTGATGTGTGAAGTTTTATGCTGCTGATCAGTGGGAATTGTTCAAACACCAAGCTAGATAGAAACAGAAAAAGAACAGCGCAAAAAAACCATTGTGTAGTATATTTAAATAATTTTATAAAAGGTGAAGGTGAGTATTGCACGTACATCAAAAAAAAGGGTTAATAGCAAGACATGTTAGGGACATGTTACCACTCGGCAGGCACAATGGGATGCAGGCACCAGGAATTGGACGTCCTCCCTCAAGATGCTGGTATCTGGATGCAGAGTGTACAGCTCAGCGTTGGGGAACCTTCCCGCGCCTTCACGGAGCTCACAGCAGTTGTTTTCAGGGGTAGATCGCCGCGTCTCTTCCTGGTTAGTCCACGTTGGCGTGTGACGTCATCCGGCAGCGTCTCTCGGCCGGTCGCGTCTTTAGTGCGTCACTCCTTAGCGATATGCAATTAGGCGGTATACAGAGTCCCAGACAAGTCCCACAATGAAACAAATGTCCCAATACAATGCCGCAATGGGGGTATATGTAAAGAATAAAGGAACGCGCCCTCTCCTATGCGTTTCGTACTTCGTCAGGGAATGATGGAGGAGGTTCCGAGGGCGGTTCTTATACACTCAGCATTATTGCTATTGGTCAGAGTAATTGTATTCAACTCCCCCCACCTGGAGAGATATTTACTCATCCCGTGGAGGGGCTCAATCTGCAAAAACGTACTAATATAAAAACATACATGGGATAAAGCACACTTAAAATAATAATAAACTTTAATAATTTGAATCTAGACTCTAAAGATATAAATATATCGAATCAAGACTCTAAAAATATAAAGAAACAGAAAATTAGTCACATAATAAAAATTACATTTGGAGATGTAAAGTGCTAACTCCCAATAATTGAGAATAACATAGATTAACATATGACTTCTAATAGATATATGTAAATACACATGGAAATCTATAAGATAATGTAATGGTCTAGGAATAGATCTTAGGGGATGGAATTTGTTGTAATTATTCAGAGAGAAAGGGTATTATGATAATCCTTGGAGGTATTATTTAAATATATTTTAAAATAATTAAATATTTATTAAAACTTAAAAACACTGGTATATGTTTAATTGAAAAATCTCTAATTAAAAAAGGGACCATACGTCAATCTCCTCATTTAGACCTAGTGGAGACAGAGTCTGGAGTTTGTATATCTACAGACTTTCTTGTTTAGACAGTTTTTTGTCTCTGTCTTCACCGCGTCTTCCTGATTGTACAATCTGGATTCCCACATATGTCAGGAGCGAAGAGTCACAATCATGTTTGATTTTGAAGTGTCTGGACACGCTTTGTTGTTCTAATCCTAGTCTAATATTTCTAGCGTGTTCTAAAATCCTGACTCTTAAAAATCTTTTTGTTCGCCCAACATATTGGTATCCACAGGGACACTGCAGTAAATAAACCACATGTGTGGATTTACAAGATATACAATCTTTCACTGTAAACTTTTCCTTGGTTGTATTAGATATAAAAGATTTACGGTTAGAACTTAACATTTTGCAGGCTTTGCACAAAAGTTGCCGTTTGGTTTAGTCGGCATCCATGATGGCTCCAGTGATGTATTAATTGGGGAACCAATATCACTAGGTGCTAGGAAGTGCTTAAGGGTCTTGGCCCGACGATAGATAAAACTTGGTTTGTTTTGGAGAGAGGGGCCCAAAATAGGATCATTACAGAGAATGCCCCAGTTTTTGTTAATTATTTTTTGCACACTGGTGCTCACTGAGCTAAACTCTGTAATGAATGGAACTTTTAATTTATCGTCTACCTCATCATTTGTTGTTCTTTTTATCTTCTGGATCAGTAGAGAGTCCCTATCCATTCTATCGACTTTTTCTAATGAGCTGAGCAAAAGAGCCTTATCATACCCACGTTCTATGAATTTCTCCAAAAGAGAGACTGATTGAACTTCAAAGTCAGCTTGGAGACTGCAGTTGCGTTTGATGCGCATAAACTGACTTTGGGGTATGTTGTCAATCCAGGATCTTTTATGATTACTGGAAGACAGAAGGAAGCTGTTAGTATCCACTTTTTTAAAATAGGTTTTAGTGTTAATGTTTTCACCAACCCTTGACATTAAACTTAGGTTTAGAAAATCTATCTGACTTCCATTTGACTCAGATGTAAATTTCAAGTTGTAGTCATTCGAGTTCAGATAGAGAGGGGATACTCTACAATTTATCCACTGCTAGCATTTAATGAATGTCTGGTAAGCGGGCATTTCTTCCGTGGCTTCGATGCAGACGTGACCCATCATTTTAATGTTGTTTTATTAAATGTGATACCTTTTAAAGCAGTCCTTGTCTCAGCAGATGTCTGTCTAGTGTTAAGTGTCTTGTTTAGTTACTGTATTACACTATGTTTGTTTTTGTTTCCCTTTCATGATTCACTGGCTTCATTGGAAGAGTTCCAGCGGAGCGCATCCCTTCACTGGTTGTATAACACTTTTTTATTAAATCATTTTATGCCTGTGACACAGCACCACAGATATAACGTTTTCTTCTTGTTCTACATCTGACCCGGGGGGTCAGAGTTATATCACAGGCTGCGGGTCTTCTTCTAGAATAGCGTTACCTTTCATTTGTTTAGTGATAAGTCTTTTATCGCCATTTATCCGCCAAAATTGGGTATGAGATTCAGTAAGCGCAGATAAATGCTCAAAATCGGCATTTTTTCTTGGCGAAATTTGTTTATCAGCATTCGGCTGCCGATAAGACTCTTATCGGGCATGTATCAGCACTTTTTTTAATCGGCTGTATTCAAGTAGCCCATATCAACTTATCGTTGCTGATCGGCACTCAAAAATGGAGATTTCATCGGGAATTCGTTGGAAGGGAGAACGATCGGCAAGGTTGCTGGAACGGCACTTAGAAAAAAAAACTCAGCTCTACATCAATGGAGTCAATGGATCGGGGACGTATAACATTATACTAGTGTTTACGTTTTATTGCTCAGAATACAAATGTGCTTATCATTACAGTGTGGAGGGCATTCATTTCATCGTGTCACCTCTAACGTTTATTATTTGCATAACATTGTACTTTAATATGTTATAATCATTTGTGTGTCACATTACTCATCATGTTATGATGTGTATTAATGGAAAATCCTATACTCAACTCTTAAAGGAACAGGTCACATCATATCCAACATGTTACTTAAGTGTGCTTAAATTTATTATATCATGTTACACATTTCACACATCTAACACATGCAGCGTATAGTAATGTTACTATACATGACACAATGCTTTCAATGTGTAACGCATGATCAAACGTTAATGTAGCTCTTCGGAGGATGAGATGGGGGTTCCAAGGAGTGAATCATTTTGCGTCGAGAGTACATCACCGTATATCTTCTTGACATATTAATGCTGATGTCTATGAAAACCCTTAGCCTTTGGGGTCAGCAGAAGGTTTTCTTTATTGGCCTTAGCCTGTCGCTTTTGCCTTGGCATGGAAACGGCAACCGCCTTTCGCTTTTTCTGCTTGACAGGCAAAGCAGAGGCGAGTGGGTTTCTGCGTCCGTAGAATCGGGGTTGCTCCATGGAAGCAGGTGGCACAATGCAGTATCTGGACAAGGGCAAGTTCAGATAAAGATCATCGAGTGGTGGGCTATGCAAAGTGTGTAACC
This sequence comes from Ascaphus truei, assembly GCF_040206685.1. Taxonomy (NCBI): domain Eukaryota; kingdom Metazoa; phylum Chordata; class Amphibia; order Anura; family Ascaphidae; genus Ascaphus; species Ascaphus truei. The sequence continues at coordinate 111,653,282 of NC_134487.1, forward strand.
TTTTATGCATGGCAGCGAGGTACAGGTGTTGAAAGTGGGCGTACTCTAATGTGAGTCATTACCATATAAATACACCATCCATTTTGTGGATTCACTGCACATTGAATACACATCGACTAAACATCGAATATACATTCTTGTGTTTGTATTTCTTTCTACTCGCAGCAATGGTTGTTAAAAAGATTTCCAAGGATCTCAGCATGCGAATTAAGGAGATGTACACGAGCGAACACCGAATTGCTGCTATCCAACGCTGGTTAGCTACTTCTGGCCTTGTTGTGCCAGCAACCACCGTGAGCTATCATGCACACGGGAAAAATAGAGAACGCAAAAGGGCACCAAGGGTAACTAATGCGTAAGTATATTTATAAAACTTAAAAAAAAATTTAGATCAAAAAATGTACTGTACACCTACAGAACTGTATCTAATATTTTTGTTATTTCTGTTGATTTATATTACAACAGTATATATATTTTGTATATTTATATTTATATTACAACTGTATATATATTTTTTATATTTAGATTTATATTATAACAGTATATATATCATTTGTATATTTATATTACAACAATATATATATTTTGTATATTTATATTTATATTACAACAGGATATATATTTTGTATATTTATATTTATATTACAACATTATATATATTTTGTATATTTATATTTATATTACAACAGTATACAGTATATATTTTGTATATTTATATTACAACATTATATATATTTTGTATATTTATATTTATATTACATCAGTATATATATTTTTTATATTTATATTTATATTACAACTGTATATATATTTTGTATATTTATATTTATATTACAACTGTATATATATTTTGTATATTTATATTTATATTACAACAGTATATAAATTTTGTATATTTATATTTATATTACAACAGTATATATATTTTGTATATTTATATTTATATTACAACAGTATATATATTTTTTATATTGCTGCATATTAATTGAACAATATATTGTATCCTGTTGATCTACTGTCTCTAATATTTTTAATTACCGGATTGTTTTTCTTTACATTGTAGGGAGACAACTCTTCTGGTGGACAAAATAAGTGAGGAGAATGATGAGAAGATTGCATTAAGTGTCAAATACACTCTGCATGAAAATCACAATCTCACAGTATCCGAGACCAGCATAAAGAAGATGAGATGTAGCATTGGATGGAAATATGGACGTGTGAGGTTAGTACTGGACAGTAAAGGAGGTAAAGGTGTTGTTTAGGAAACTGTACTGTACCGCTAAAATTATTTATTCCTTGTCATTACAGAGCATACCCCATGATAAGGGACGCAAACAAAATCAAAAGAGTGGTCCAGGCCCAGGCATGGATCGACGTTGGGGAAACTTTCCAGGATTGCATCTTCACTGACGAGTCTACTGTGTCGCTGGAGAGATTTGCAAGGTTTGCATTCCACAAAAAAGCTGCATGTGTGGGGTGCCATCTCTAGGCGTGGACCAGGATGCATTGTCATCTTTGAAGGTAAAATATATGAAATATAATGTAGCCTTATGCACTGTCCTTTACTAGTGTAGCCTTACTGTATCCACTGTACTGTACTATTGTGCAGTTTTTTGAGCACTTTTCTTGCTATAGGAATCATGAATAAAGCTTTCTTCCAAAACAACATTGTCCCTGAGATAGTGCAATACATCACACGTGAGTTCCCAAATGGTCACCGCTTCTATCAGGACAATGATCCGAAGCACACCGCGTCAACAGCGCATATCCTTGAGCGCGGTATTAACTGGGTGAAAATGCCAGCGGAGTAAGTGCGGTAACCGTGTCTCATTTTTTTCCCACTGTTTTTACTGTGTACTGTATCTCTTAAACTAATTGTCCTTTTTTTCCAATGACAGATCGCCAGACTTCCATCCGATCGAAATGGTCTGGCATCAGCTGAAGGACAATATCCGGAAAGTGGCGAAACCCTCCAAAAAGGACGAGTTGTTGAAAGGCATAATGAGTTTTTGGAACGATGTACTCACCGTGGAACGCAGCAATAAATATATAGACCATATTGCCACTGTGTTGCCCATTGTGATCACGCGTAATGGGCAAGCATCAGGAAAGTAGTACTGTGCTGTAGTATTGTAAGTACAGTATGATACAGGTAAGTATGGCACAGATTTTCTTTCCAATAGTCAGAGTATACAGTAGTTACAGTTTTTTCTTTACAGAGAGAGCAGCACCAGCCATCAGGTTATAGTACATAGTATTTAACAGTAGTCAGAGTATACAGTAGTTCCAGTATACAGTAAACTAGTTTGACAGTACTACAGTAACTGCCTACTAACTGCTCAATTTTTTTATTTCCAGAGAAAGCAGCACCAGCCATGTACAGTAGTACTACACATCACACAATGCCATAATACAGTATGCACATAACTGCACTAATTTTTTGTTTTCTTGTCGTTTCAGGAAAAAAGGGTGACCTGGGGGGAGGTGGGGTTTTGTGTCCAGTCTAATCTGTTTGTACAGTCAAATGTACAGTATATAAACAGCAGTAATGATGTACACAAAACCTCTCCTCTCTCAATGTACTGTACTGTACACAGAATGAGGAACAAGATAAAGACGGAAAAAATAATATTACTATATATATATATTATACATTACAGTATATATTATTAAATAATATTCTTATAAATGTGCATGATTCATGCTTCCCCATGTTTTACAAATGTTTTCTAAATGTTTATCCAATTTCAATCTGCCAGAAGAACTTAATAAAGACTGAATTATGTATTAATCATGATTATTTTTATATTTTTATTTTTTGGTTCCTGATAAAATAAAATAAATATTTATTCAAATTCCTGCTAATCATAATCATTGACAACAACCACAACCCCCCCCCCCCCCACCCCTACAGTACACCAATGAATAAGAATGAATGACAAAACAACATGAATCAGTTAATGGTTTTTTTAACTCTCAATTCTCACAATGCTGTGCAAATCAGATTTACATTTCAAAATCAAGAAGGGATTTTCCAAAGCGTTACCGTATACAAAGCCTCAAAGGGTGGGGGGAGGGGTGGGGGAGTCATGTGCAGTAATCAGCTAGCTCACATCTCAAAGAGGATTACACGCAGGCGCACTGAGGCTTTGTAGCTCGGCTATGGACGGATTAAGAACACAATGGCAATATTCAGAAAATTAACGACTCTGTGGAGAGAGGGGGTTGGGTGATTCATGCGCAGTAAGCAACAAGCTCCCATCTCTAAAAGGATTAGAGTGCACGCAAGTGCAGTGACGCGATTGACGCTTGGCTAGGGACAGATTAAAAACACAATGACTAACTAACTTCAGAAAATTAATGACTCTGTGGAGGTGTCTGTCGATAAGAGTTTGTGTGTGGTTGGGGGAGGGATGAAGGATTAGTTGTGCAGCAGTTCAAAGAAATAACATACTGTAGAGTACAGTAATTTCAAAAGGCAGTTCATCATAATACTGTAATTTTATCCCTACACCCCTCAAATACAGTACATAAAAAGCACACAAATCAACTATGTGCAGGCAAACGCACAGATTTAATATCGTAATATCAAGATTGTTTTTGCAGGCTTGTGGATAAAATATAATATCTGGAGTAAACTGGGATGAGGATGATACACACAAAGAAGGTATGGCTATAGCTCATCTAGTTCTGCTGGACCCATCCTTAGGTAAAGCTCCTCTTGAGTGAAACATGGGGTAGAGGTATTAATATACCGTTTATTGAACCCAGCGTAGGTAAGAGGAGATGTTTCTAAGATTTTGTGCTTTATTAGGAGTGCCTATAAAGCAACCGTATAAGTGGTAAAAACCACGTCAAATAGCAACATGAATGCCAGTGGGATCCTATAGCTAGTGGGGTGACATGTTTAAAACCTTCATGGTGTATCATAATATATAGTCAAATCCATAGTATTGATTATTGTGCGAATGGCCCGTTAGGTCCTGTGTCTAATGCTGGTAGAATATACAGTAGATGGTATTAGAGTGTAGCTCAACGTTGATAGAACTCAGATCCTACACACTGTAGTTGTGTGTGTTATAGCATATCAGCCCCTGTGAAGGCTATATATTATCTATATCACGGTATAATACCCTCCTAGGGCTCACTCTGCAGACTGCCTACGGCCACTGGACAGATATAATATCCCTTACACTTTTGCGGATTGATTTCAAACTTCAGAATACCTACGTGACCCTGGCTGTGTAACTTAGAGCGGCACCCGCAACACAGGGTATTCACCATTACTACTATAGTCCATTGCAGGGGTGGTATCCATTTGAGAGTTACCTATAGCGTGTAGTGGCATTCAGTGTTTTTCACGTATACCTACCTTAATACATACATGTGACCCTGGCAGTGCAACACTGCGCTGCCCTCCCCTCCCCCCCCAACACTGGGTACTCATTAGAAATACAGCCAATTGCAGTGGTGGAATTCAGCCGATAGCGTCCCACCACACTCTCGTCTTGTGTTATGATATATAGTGTAACTACATGTTGCCGCATACACGGAGCCAGTACAGTAGTATAAGGGCACACGATACATTTCCCGTAAATGACCCACCACAGGGAACTGGCACGCAGGAATTACGAGTCACTACAACGTGCAGGATCAGAAATATATACTGAGATCTGGGTACCTCAATATTGATCTGATACATCTTGGTACACATAACTGCCATTGTTACCTGAAATTCGTGTCCTCCTGTATAAAACAATCATGTCACACCACGAGAGTGATGTGGATATTATAACCACACCAACATATGGTTTATTTACCCATCGATAGCGATCCCACTGGCATTCATGTTGCTATTTGACGTGGTTATTACCACTTATACGGTTGCTTTATAGGCACTCCTAATAAAGCACAAAAATCTTAGGAACATCTCCTCTTACCTATGCTGGGTTCAATAAACGGTATATTAATACCTCTACCCCACGATTCACTCAAGAGGAGCTTTACCTAAGGATGGGTCCAGCAGAACTAGCTGAGCTATAGCCATACCTTCTTTGTGTGTATCATCCTCATCCCAGTTTACTCCAGATATTATAGCACTACCTAGCACAAGATAGTTTACAAGAAGCTTCACGGTTTTAATTAATTATGTATAATAAACTTTATTTCATGTTGTATGTCTGCGCATTCTAGGACCATGATCTAATACCACTCAGGTCTGCGGTGCGCCTTATTGGGGATCTTTCTATGTGCTCTGTACACCCCTTTTCTCCTAGATATTTATCCCTGGCAGCACGCGACCGTATCCATTCACCTAGGGGTTTGAGCGAGGTACCACTATATCTTTAGTTGTGGATAAAATAACAGTTAAAAAAAAATAATTAAATTTTTTTTGGGGGGGCACTCAAGCAAGCAGTGGAGGGTAAAGTTACAGGCACATGAGCAGGAATAAACTAGCTCCCATCCGAAAGAGGATTACACACAGGCGCATAGAGAGGTGATGCTCTGTGCAAATCAAATTCGAGAAGGGATTTTCCAAAGCGTTGCCATAAACAAAGCCTCAAAATTCCCATCTCAAAGAGAATTACACGCAGGCGCAGTGAGGCTTTGTAGCTCGGCTATGGACGGATTCAGAACACAATGGCAAGATTCAGTAAATTAACGACTCTGTGGAGAGGGGGGGGTTGGGTTACTAATGCGCAGTAAGCAGCTCCTATCTCAAAAAGGATTACACGCAGGCGCAGTGAGGCTTTGTAGCTCGGCTATGGACGGATTAACAACACAATGGGAAGATTCAGAAAATGAATGACTCCGTGGAATTTCAAATCCTTGAGCTAGCATTTGTGGGGGAGGGGGCTACAGGTACAGCTGCATGAAGTTCAAAGCTAAAGACATACTTTAATTTCAAAAGGCAGTTCATCATAATAATACACCCCCAAATACAGTACGTAAAAAGCACACAAATCAACCATGTGCCGTCAAACGCACAGGGTCGCAGTCAAAAGCTACAGCACAGATCGAAATACAGTAAGATGGTTTTTGCAGGCTTGTGGAGAAAAAAAAATTACAATAACATTTTTTTTTAATTTTTTTTGGTCACTCACTCAGGCAAGCAAGCAGTGGTGGGCGAAGTTACAGGCGCATGCGCAGTAAATTCCTGCTATCAAGCAGGAATGTGATTGAAACCAGACACAAGTTCAAAGGAATGGTGTGGGAAAGATGTACTGCATTGTAGAGAAGATAAGAAGTTGAAATTCCCTGCAGTGCAGTTAATTATCCTGAGTGAGGGGAGAGCGCTGTATATGCCGAAATGTGACACTGTTACAGTACAGTACACTGGAGGTTGTTTGAACTGGGGCGCTCCCTAGGATTTGTGGCGGAGAAAGTGCTGCAACGCCTAAGCTATTCAAATAAATTGGAATATAGATATGTGATTGTGTACGAAGTGTAAAAGAGTATAAAAAATATATACTGGCCCTTTTTTTTTGATGATTTCCTGGTTGCTGCTTGACTTTGGAGAAGGGAATCCCGTCTCCTTCTTAGCGTGGCAGTTGTAGTGTGAAGATAGTCAGCGCAAACCTCACGGGCCTCCCGATGTCGATGGAACCGAATGAAATAAAAGGATATGGATAAAAAAGAGAATTAAAATCTCAGTGTATTAGATACACATGTGGGGGATAGGGGAAGAGGGGGGGGGGGGGGAGAGGGGGGTAAGGGCAGGGGGTGGGAGCAAGGAGGAGGATAATGCTGGAGGGGTTGATAATTGGTTTTCCACTTTAACTAATCAAAGAATACATAAAATTATGGATTCAGTGACTCACACGGACTTGTGTGGTGTCTCTCCCTCAACGCTGACTGTAGTGGATTTATTACAGACTCATATGCTGGAGTCTCAATATACATAAAACTCACACGGCCTGATGTGAGTCCTTGTCCTCAGAGGGTGATGTCCTGTATGGATGGTGTCTGGGTTGTCTCAGCAGAATTATCCCCCGATGGGTGTAGTATGTGAGTGTCTCCTCTCCCCGTTTCCCAGATGACCAAAAGGAGTGTATGCCAAGAAGGGTTAACAACAATAAAGAAGGTCTTTAATGGGTATACAGTGGAGACATAAGCATATGAAATGCAAACATGTGGTGAACCATAAAATGTATAGAACAATCTATGACACAATGAAATACAATAAAATAAGACACAATGAAATAAAATGAAATAAAGTAAACACAAGGACTACACTCACACTTGAAGTCAAATAAAATGGCCCAGCTTCAGCCGCTCGGTACACTCCTGCACGGTCTCCTCCTCCGTTCTTGTTCCCACTGGCGCGTCCGGCAGTGGAACTGGAAGAGGGGATCTGCACCGGATGTCCTGCAGTGTGCTGGGTCCCTCTCTCAATGAGCTCCGGCAGGGAACAACATGTTTCGCAATAAGCTTCGTCAGGTTCCTAATTCTGCTGAGACAACCCAGACACCATCCATACAGGACATCACCCTCTGAGGACAAGGACTCACATCAGGCCGTGTGAGTTTTATGTATATTGAGACTCCAGCATATGAGTCTGTAATAAATCCACTACAGTCAGCGTTGAGGGAGAGACACCACACAAGTCCGTGTGAGTCACTGAATCCATAATTTTATGTATTCTTTGATTAGTTAAAGTGGAAAACCAATTATCAACCCCTCCAGCATTATCCTCCTCCTTGCTCCCACCCCCTGCCCTTACCCCCCTCTCCCCACCCACCCCCCCCCCCTCTTCCCCTATCCCCCACATGTGTATCTAATACACTGAGATTTTAATTCTCTTTTTTAACAGTACAGTACACGCCTATGCGTTTCAACAATTTTCAAATGAGACATACTGAGACATACTGTACTGCAGAACAGCACTGCAAATGCATGTATACTTTAAATATGCAAATTTAGAATTTCTGTGCGCGCACACACAGACTGTGTACTGGCGTAGGTTGAACCGCTGTCAGGGTCTCCTAGACCTCCTGCCTAGCCACAGTTCTTCTTTGTTCACTGGGTGTGCTGCTGTCTTCTGTTTCCTCTGGGTTCCTCTGTCTGCCTGTCTGTCTTCTTGTTGCTCCTGTCTCTGTCCTTTATAGCTCTGCTTCTTGTCTGTTGCTTTTGCCTTTGCTTCAAGTCAGACTCCTATCACATGCCTCTGTCTTTGATCCTGATCTGTTTATGTACCTGTACCTGTATTATAGTCTGTTCACAGTAAAGGCCCTTGCTAGTAATCTGGCTTGTCCCTGTTTGTTCCTTGCTCCCCGGTCTCAGTCCCTGCTCCCCGGTCTCAGTTCCTGCTCCCCGGTCTCAGTCCCTGCTCCCCATTCTCAGTCCCTGCTCCCAGACCTGTCCTGCCCCGCCAGTCCTGTTCCAGTCTCCTCGTTGCCGACCTCTGCTTGTTACCTGACTTCGCTACCTGCCGCCTGCATCGGACCCCTGCTTGTGACCCCTACTTCGCTTCCTGCTGTTCTGGCCACCGAGATCCTACCCGCCACAGGAGTCTCCCGTGACAGAAAGCAAGGACATTTCTGGACCTCGCTGGAACAGATTCTTCTTCTGCCTGCACCCTTTCCTGCCTGCTGCAGCAGACCACATCCGCATGGTTGAAGATAAGTACTGTCGTTTCTTTTTTGGAAATCCCAGTTGGGAAGGTTTTTTTTTGCTGCTAAGTGTTCTGCAAGAATTATTGCGTTCATAACGAAAAAACATTTTTGCTGAGACTAGAACTGTTGCTGCAGAGACTAGTGCACCTTTCTTTGAGATTTTTCTTTGGTGCAGTGCCTGGGTTAACCCTTGCAGTACCTGTTGCCACCTTTTTAGACTCTGACTTTTCATTCCCTGGACAAGGCTTGTCTCTGCACTGCTGTTCACAGGGTTCCCATTTCAAAAGACAAGAGTGCTTCCATTATTTTGTTACTGCATGCTGTGATTTTTCTTGCAATCTGTAGTTCTTCCTATGATTGGTTCTAAGGTTTCAGGTTTACCTGCAAGTTCCCATAAAGTGTGTTTCTCTGTAACCTGTGATATCCCTACGCCTGATATCAAAAGTTTCAGATTTAACTGCAAGGTTCTGTCTGATATTCATATGTCTGATGTCAAAAGTTTCAGATCTAACTGCAAGTTTTCTCTGTAGTAGTTTCCTGCTGTCTATGATAATTATATGCCTGATTTCTAAAGTTTCAGATTCAACTGCAGGTTTTCTTTGTCTATATGATATCCCTACGCATGATGTCTAAAGATTCAGATGTAACTGCAGGTTCTCTCTGTCTGTATGATATCCCTACGCCTGATTTCTAAAGTTTCAGATATAACTACAGGTTTCTCTATCTATGTTTTTTCCTTGCATTTATAAATCTCTGTGACTGATGCTAAAATCTCAAAAGGTCAGCTCTCCTATCTTGTGTCTCTCTGTGTCTAATATTCCTGTTGTTCATTCTAATGCTTCTGCTTTAAAGACACATTTTCTGCATTACTGGTTTCTTGGGAAGTTTGGTTTCCCTACAGTATGTCTGAAGTTATGGCTCCCACTCTGAAAACAGTCTTAAGCAGTAAATGTGAACACAGTACCACTGATTCTTCAGAACTTCTCAAAGCAAGGAAGAAGAAGAAAAAGAAGGGAGGCATTACTGTGGAAGTTGCAGAAGAAATTAAGAATGAAAATTTAACCTCAGAGTCTGCATTTGATGAAAGAGATATGCTGCAGCTTAAGGCAACTCACAGACGTATCCCAAGAATAGTGGAAGAAAAGAAAGATGCCCTAACTCACACGCTTCAAGCTGCACAGAAAACGATTGATTGTCTTTATGGACGTTTAGATAAGGAGCAAGAAGCCAAGACTGCACTACAGAGCTGTCTATCCTCAGCAATTGCTAAGTGTGTTCTCCAGGAAAAAGAAAAGCACCAGTTGGAGAGTGACATGGATGTCATGTCAGGTGAGCTGGAGAAGGCATATGCTGATGCTGCTGAAAATCGGCGCCTCGCTTCTAAAAGTAACGAATTACAGGAAAGTTCTATGAAGGAAATTGACAGGCTAAATACAGAGCTTAAAGTCTCCCAGGAGGACATTTGCTACTTCAAAAAAGAGATGGAAGTCGATCGGGAGGAGAGATGCTACTTGAAAACAGAGATACGTTCGATGAGAGACGCATCCGAAGAGTTAAATAGTAGGTTTGAAACTATAAACCAAATGAGTAAGAACTTCTCTGTCCAAGCCAGTGAAGGAGATAAAAGACTCCATGAATCAGAAGAGGAGAACAGACTATTGATAGAAGAAAAGTCAAGGATGCAATTAGCGCTGGAAAAAGCAGAGGGTGACTGGGAAAAAGAAAAATATCAGTTGGAGAATGACAGGGTGATCTTGTCAAGTAAGCTGGAGAAGGCCTACGCTGATTCTGCCCAGTACCAGATTTTCATGGCTCAAGTTGACGCAGCACTGGAAGCATCTCAGAAAGAGGTTCACAGGCTTACTACAGAGCTGGAAGCCTCTAAGGAGAAGAGTTGCCACTTCAACACAGAACTATGTTCATTGAGAGAAATCTTCGAGGGTTAAATATCAGGTTTGAAACTGTAACCCAAGAGTGAAAGAATCTCTATGTCCAAGTCAGTGAAGATGATAAGAAACTCCATGAATTAGGAGAGGAGAAGAAACAGTTGGCCCAGGAAAAGTTAGACGTGCAGACAGCACTGCAGGATGCAGAGAGAGTGCTGCAAGAAGAACGTGTCTCCCTGGAGCGGCGCACACAAGCAGAAAATATGCTGCAGAGTCAGCTGCGAGAACTGCGTACACATCTGCAGGACACCAAGGAGAAATGGGTGAATGCTGAAGAAAAGCAGCGAGTTCTGCAGGAAGAAATTTTCCAGACTGCCTACAAAATAAAGATGCTGCAAGATTATTTGAGTACCCAGTGTGTCCCCAAAGAACAGCATGAGGAGCTGAAGGCCACACTGAGCATAACCAGAGGAAGCGAGGCGCTGGAGGAAGAGCTAAAGCTAGCAGCTGAACACACATCTCAGCAGCTCACAGCGCTGAAGGCGCAGAACGCTGAGCTGAAGACACAGCTTGCCAAAAAGGAGGAGAGAGAGAAGGTGTCCGTCTGTCAAGTGGCTGGCCTGACACAGCGCTATGAGGTCAAAATGGCCGATGCCTGCAAATTCTTGGACCACACTGCCCGTGATAAGGTCCAGCTGTAGCTGGAGCTGGACAATGCTCGGAGGAGTACCGGCAGCTGCAGATCAGAAATGAAGAAGATGAAACATATTTAAGCTTTACTCTGAGTCAGCTGGGAGATATGGAGTCGCGACTCAACTCCAAAGAAGCCGAACTGACAACTGCATTGAGTGGGAAAAGAAGTGCAGAAGGACAGCTGCAAGAGCTGAAAAATCAAATAGCTGGTCTTAATGAGAATTTAGGTGATACCACGAAACGGCAGTCACAAGAGGAGACCATGGAGCATGAATTATATGTTCCCACTTACCCATGTGAAAAGTCTGCACCCGTCCTTGATGCCCACATTCCTGATGTCCATGCCTCTGCAATGGAGTTGAACGTATCCATTGGGAAGTTCCAGATTCCAAAACTAAAAGAGATATATTGGTCACAAAAAGAGACCACGGAAAGTGAATATGTCCCCTCTGCCGCATGTGAAGAGCCTGATGTATCTGTTCCCGATGCCCCTGCTATGACGTTAGACGGATCCCGGGTGAAGTTCCTTGCTATGCCTAATGTTCTTGATGCTGATGCCAACGCTCTTGTGATGAGGATAAATGCACCTCTCACAGATTTCCCATCAGCACTTGACGTACACATTAAGTTGGCCTTCCATCAAGGTTTCCCTGAAGAGCCTGGAGGATCGTCCGGAGAACGCTCTTGAGAGGGGGGAGTAATGTCAGGGTCTCCTAGACCTCCTGCCTAGCCATAGTTCTTCTTTGTCCACTGGGTGTGCTGCTGTCTTCTGTTTCCTCTGGGTTCCTCTGTCTGCCTGTCTGTCTTCTTGTTGCTCCTGTCTCTGTCCTTTATCGCTCTGCTTCCTGTCTGTTGCTTTTGCCTTTGCTTCAAGTCAGACTCCTATCACATGCCTCTGTCTTTGATCCTGATCTGTTTATGTACCTGTACCTGTATTATAGTCTGTTCACATTAAAGGCCCTTGCTAGTAATCTGGCTTGTCCCTGTTTGTTCCTTGCTCCCCGGTCTCAGTCCCTGCTCCCCGGTCTCAGTCCCTGCTCCCCGGTCTCAGTCCCTGCTCCCCGTTCTCAGTCCCTGCTCCCGCACCTGTCCTGCCCCGCCTGTCCTGTTCCAGTCTCCTCGTTGACGACCTCTGCTTGTTACCTGACTTCGCTACTTGTCGCCTGCCTCGGACCCCTGCTTGTTACCTGACTTCGCTACCTGCCGCCTGCCTCAGACCCCTGCTTGTGACCCCTACTTCGCTTCCTGCTGTTCCGGCCACCGATTTCCTACCCGCCACAGCAGTCTCCCGTGACAACCGCGAAGGTATTAGACTTCCAAAACAACAGCTCGCAAATGCCCCCCTGAGTTTTTACACGGCATTGCAGTATTGTAGACAGCGAGAATAAAATGCTAATATCACGAGCGCGAAAATAACGCAGTTGACTCCGGGCGAACATGACAAAAAAACGCACCTAACCGGGATAATCTGAGAGCCGCGGATCTAGCCGACATAGACTCAGATCAGCCACCACTGTAGTTGCTTATCTGTTTTCTGGTGTCCCTTTTTACAAGTCCCATCAATGTTGATATGCTGTGGTTGGTCACCAGTGGGTCGAAGGTGCTTTTGGGTTTGAATGTACGTGCACTCACTGTCTGCCCTGTGATGATATTGGTGCTTCCCTCCGTTCTACTGAAGAAATCCTTTAGTCGTAGTTGACGGTTCAACTTATATAAATTCACCTACCATTCAAAGGCATTTTGTGAGTTGGTGGAGATGTACACTGGCGACACACTTTATTCGAGCTTGGCTAGTCCCACGAATTCGGGTATACCCGGGTGTATTGAGGTTTGTGACTGTTTTCTGCCCGAGTGCATTGAGTTATTTTCCAAGCAGGGATTGAAGCATTTTATTCCCGCTGGCTGCAATACTGCACAGTATATATATATATATACTGCATTACAATTCATGAATTTATGCCATCTGGTAGACACGCGAAGCATTGCAGCCTATTAAATCCTAATCATTATCATTTAACAGATCAGCCGCCCATCAGCCAGGCATGAACCCAGGCTGGGAAGGCAAATGCAACGGGGCTTGTCAGAGGTGAGGAGTGGCGCATTCCAGGTATCTGCCAGGTACATACCGGGTATTTGCTCGAATAAAGTGTGTCGGTGCAGTATGAGAGTCCCCTGTTGAGCACCCTCCGTTCAGCTGGTGTCAGAATATGTGTCAAGATGTTGCAAATCACTGATTCTTCGCACTCCTCCTTCCTCCTTTCCAAGAATTGACTTTGGTTTGTCTCGGCAGGAATCTTTGGTGACAAGTTTGTGTCACTTGTGTTGTAGTTGGTACCTGCAATTGTGGCTTTCCTAGAGCGAGAGTAATTCCTCCTTTGTCCTGGTTGTCCTTGAGTGGTATCATTTAAGCCCAATAGCCATTTGTAGACTCGTTTCTTTTTGTAGTCTGCCATGACTTGCTTCAATTGATCCCTCCTGTAAACGACTGTTGCAGTAACTTTCCACTGCAGTTTGTGTTTTGTCCGTCCAGTTAGTGGTGGTATCTGCATCTAGTATGTGCCCATGCTTCCCTTGTAGAGTTTCTATGTCTTTTTTAATTCTGGTGAGCTCCTTGCTCGGCTGCTCAATAACAAGTTTTGTCACGGGGTATTCTACCTGTATACATAACCATCTGAGTTTCAGCAGTGTGTAGTTTCTCCTCTGAGATATTTTTATTATTTGTATGTTTTTGTCCTTGTCTTTGTCCCTATGATTAGCCACATTCTACCTTCACCAATCATGATCTATTTTCATCATACAGTACAGAGTGCAAACTAAAGGGATTCTGTCTTCTTTTCTAAGTTTCATAAGTTATCCCTTATTGCACCATACTCCATGACTGTTTTTAGGCTGATGCAAGAGCTTTCTCTCCTTCCTTTCCCATCCTCTCTCTACTCACACTAGTGCCTGGTTAATCCCTTATACACCTCCTCTTCTCTCCAGTAAACCCAGGCAAGTTATAGATGGCATATGTCGCTCTTTCTACCCCTTGAATATTAAAAAAAAATTCTGATAATATGCTCATGTCTATTTATTATACAGGATTGTTACAACCCCAGTATTTTGTTTTATTTGTAGGTTTTCTGAAAGAAAACACACAATTTTTTAGAACCTCAGATTGCCCTTCCCGTTGTTCACTATCACCTATTTCCTCATTCTACCTCTATCCCCAGAGCTGACCTTTTGCCCCATCTGTTCAATTATGTAATTATGGCCACTCTGCTCTACTTCTGTGTTGACAACCCCCCCCCCCCACAATAGACTCATATTCCTGTGTAGTGACCCCTTTGATGTTATTAGATGCACCAAAAATTGGTTCAGGTTTTTAGAGGGATGACCACCAACTTAGCAAATTGCAAAGGCATTTTCTTTGGTCTTTCCACTTACTATTATTGTATTATATTGTATGTCTTTATTTATATAGCGCCAAAAGCGTACTCAGCGCTTCACAAAGAATACAGTACAGGCAATTATAATAATACAATAAGTGCAGCAAAATCAAACAATAGGTAAGGAAATCCCTGCCCAGAGGAGCTTACAATCTACAAAGACAGCAGATAAAGGAATACGTGCTCTAGAAGGCCACAATGGGTGGTACGAGTGACTGTGGTTTTGGGACAATAGCCATGAGTGCAGGCTATTGGGATGCTTGCTTTGTGGGGCGAGTTTTAAGGTTAGTCAGTATTAAATCAGAAGGTTAACACCATTTACAGGGGAAGAGATGGCAAGGAGGCGTGTGAGAGCAGGTGTGTATGTCTAGGTTCAGGCTTAAGGGAGATCCCCAGCAGCAGGAAGGAGTAGATAGAGGGTGTGAATAGAGGATTTGTGGGGGTGTTTTTATTGAGGGGTAAAGAAGTTGTTGGGATAGAGGAGTGTAAATAATGCTGGAGTGGGGAAGTTGGAGAGAACAGAAACATTTACAAAGGAGTGAGGAAACATTTAACAGAAAAGGCTATAGGGAGGGCATATTGAGATGCAGGAGGAGAGACTTCCCAGTTATTGGAGGATTGGAAGAGTATAAATAATCACAGCATTTATAAAGTCAAGTTCTCACAGTTGCAAAGTTGTTATTTTTGTGTGCAAAGTCCACATTTTCTTGTAATGTTCATCTCCAATTTCAACTCCAAAATTAACTCCACAGACACTTTATGTGACACTTTTGATGTTACACACAGCCATATGGCACACAGCCAAAATAGACTGCCTTAAATACATACACGACTAACAATTAAGGGAGGGATTTGCCTAATCAGTTCACAAAAACATACCAGATAGTTGTTAATTAGATTTAAGTTCTATTTTAATTGATAGAACAAATCAGCTTACAGAAACATACCTGTTTGAAGAAATGAGTCAGAATTTTAATCCAGATATTCAGTATGCATCCACGATTATTATGGACGGGCAGGCCTGTATTTAAAATCCAAACTTTCTGTTTTGTGCGGATATCCAAGTCATAAACCAAAATACATTTTTTAATCCTAGTAAAATATGAACAACTCACCCTTAGATTATTTCTTACTTTTTTTAATGGAAAGCTAGCAAACGTACTGTATCAACAAAGTTTTTGCTCCCCAAAAAAATGTCACATTTATCCTGCTACAATGGCGGCCGCCTTTAACCTCCTGGGGCTGTTTCCCCGCAATTTTTTAAATCGCGGGCAGATGCGGCATGTTTTCGGCCGTTTTGGGCGCTGCGGGCACTTTCAATGTTTAGCGCCATTAGCGCTGTCTGGTGAATGCGGCTGACGCGCAGCAAAGTCCGTGACAAACGGAAAACATCCCCGAATTTTTTCAGGGATGTAGGAGGATAAAAGGGGCCGCAACAGTAATTCTGATTTTTTTCCATCATTTAAAAAAAATTAAACCAATTGCGTTAGAACAAAACCATAACACAAACATTTTTTAGAACCAAAACCAAGCACCCATCCTGTAATATAAAGTCTGACTGCCTTCTAGTACACTGTACACAACATCTGTAAAAATGATTTGACTAATGCTAAACTTTTTGCGATTGGCCATCAGGGATGTAAAAAAATATTGTCTTATAATTACAGTAAATTGTGAGTATTGATATGACTGCTTATTCAATGTTTTCTTAATATATTCTAAGCTTGAACAGAGGCAGTCAGAAAAAAATATGTGTGCTCTATAAATCTTAGCTGCATACCATAGCTGGAGGTGATTAAAGTATAGTTCAACAAATATCTATAATAAATAGTCAGGTGTACGACAAGTGTCCAGGAATAATATTTTCCATTTTACTACTTCAGTTCATTTTATCAGATTTTATCAGAGAAAGAATGAAAACTTCATATATATCTGCTATATTACAATATTGAATGTTGGTTTATTTGCAATACTGTATAATGATCCTTTAAGATAATTTAGTGGCGGCTCTATTTTTGTTGCTATAATCTCCTTTATGCAATTTCTTTTCCTTTTTTTTTTGATGCTTTTCAGAATTATTGCAAGGGATTTTACAGATTTTTTTCCCTTCCAAACTGTAGGTGTCAAGATTTAAGAATATAATGTAGTTCCATCATTTGGAGATGCACTTATGTTTGGAGTACATTGCTATTAAATTTCAAATAAGTCTGATTTATCCACCCAGTAGGTAAAATAAACACTTTTAGGTAAAACAATTTATGCAGACTTTAATTGCATAGATATCTGTCTATAGACTATGCTTACTAACCATCTATCGTTTTTATTATTATTATTTTCACTTTTTGCATAATTGCGCAATATTTTATAGTGTTTCAGGTCATCAGTGTGCATTGCTATTTGTTTGTCTGCAACTTTGGTATAATAGAATAGGAGCTGAAGAAAAATTGTGCTGACTCATTATCACACTATTGAATTAGATTTATTTGACACTGTTTATTAATTTCAACTGACAATTTTGTCTCATACTGCATTCATATTATTGAAGGAAAGTATAAATCATAAACAGGGCTGAATACAAAATAAAATAGGAATGTTTGCATAGTGCTGTGCCAGCAGATAGAAAATAAAAACATGATCTTAGATTTTTGAACTTAATTGATGTCTCTGGGAAATTAAATTGATTACTGCAATGATTGATACAAATAAATAGACATCAATTCCATAGCGCTAGAAACTTTGCTTGATTCCTATATTCATGGAAAATGCTTGTTGCTTACAAATGCCATCATTTACTTTCTCAGACATTTCTCTGTAGCTTTTCACTACACCCAAATCTTTGGAAGATTTTTTTTTTTACGTCTGCTCATATCCAAATTGTTGCTAAAGCAAGTTATTTTACATTTTTAAGACTTTTATTTTTAATGCACTTAGACTGAATTAAAGCAACTCCTTGTATTAACTAATTCAAACATCTAATTGGCTTCATTAAGTCATTTTAGAAACATCTGTGATCTTGTCTGCTAATGATTCTATTCCAACCACTAATTACAAACAAGAAAGTATGTTTTGGTTTAATTACTTTTTTTTTTTTACCTTTAAAATTGAAAATGCCAATAAATGACCTTAACCTCTACAGTGTTTTCATATTCATAGGCAAGAAAAGCTACATTTACTTTATACAATTCTTGAAATGTACTTTATGTTCAATTGATTTTGAAGTTGTTATAGAAAAAGATTGAAAATTAGCACAGTTGTTCATTGATTCATTTGATGATTGTTTATGTAGTACTTTACACTGTAAGAAGTCAGTACAGTTTGTAACAATAACTGGAAGCTAGAAAGGACTAGTATTTAAAATGTAACCTTTATTATAATTTATTAAGAAAAAACATATATATTCTATATAAAAAAAAAAGACAAAAAGCATATAAAGTCATAAGCTGAGCAAGAAGATTGAAAGCAATGTATTTGTGTGTATTTTATTGTTCTTGGAATACAGTAGGTGTAATGAAACAGTCACATTCAGGAAGCCATATAGGCAATACAGCACATAACTAATTGCTGCATCAGTCCCCTCACTGATACAATATCAAGGTTCAGTATCTCTTCAATATATCAAAATAGTGCCCCTATAGCAAAATAGGCCCTTTCACTTGTTAAAGCCATATATACTGTATGGGCTGACATTGTTGCAGCTGCCTGTTTCAATTTATGGGTATTAAGCTCCTAGAAATGTTATCAGTTAGTCAGCAGTAACAGTGTTACAATATTATTGGACACCTGCGACATAGACCGATTTTAGACCCTGAGACATCATAAGAGTTCTGTGCCAAAATTATTATTGCCTAAGCTATTTTGATATACTGTATTGAATAGATTTGTACCGTGATACTGTGTCAGTGAAGTAACTGATACACAATACAGCATGAAGCTAATTGCTGTATGGGGCTTCCTGATTGTGACTGTTTCATTAAAACTCTAAGAATGTTGAGAATGGTGGCTAGCCAGAACAAGATGGCCACTTAGAGCTTGTGATGGTGAGAAGGTAACCAGGCTCACAATAACGTTTAAGCCCGTTTTGTTACCTCTGATACATGTATTAGGGTTCGGGAGTGTTAGCTCTTGAGCCCAGTGATTGTAAATGCATTGTATGAAATTGTGCGACAATAAAGAATTTGTGTTTTTACCTTTCCAGGTGTGCCAGCAAGTTAAGATTGCTAGGCTATGAGTTTCAAGGGGGTTTTATGAAGAAAGTGTTGTCAGAATAAGGTTGTGAGGGATTTTTTAAGTCAATTTTTATAGTGTATGGGGAATATGGCTAGTAAGAAATAATGTGCAGATTTTTATTCTATTCCCCATACCAATAGACTTATAATAGTTTAAAGTGTATATTTGTATTAAACAATGTGTTTTAAACATATATACCTGTGCACAGTATTATGAGCTGGGACTTTCATTTCCAATGTCCTGAGTGAGTCACTGGGCTACCAACTTTGGTGCTAGCGTGTCTACTCCGACATCGGACTTCAAAGCCACAGAGGATACCAGAGGTGTGAAGACCATTTGGGCAGATGGCTAGGTGAAGTATCCACGTCCTGGGATGAATGAAATTTCTCCGAACTACCACTTGCCTTCCTAACCATGGAGGTTAATTCGAAAAAGTACCCGGGCGCTATCTCTATAAGATGTGTATAGGATGTTAGAGTTAGATGGTGAAGTAAAAAAGGGGGTATAATACAGCCTTAAAATAATGTTCTTATGATGTCCTCGTGTGACTCGGAACCCCAGCAGGATCTATCCAGGACCCTTGGTGACAATGGAATACAAGAAAAGATGGGGGAGCACAATTTGAGGAAAAGGAAAGTTGATGATATGTCCTATTTGACTGATAATCAATGTGGTGAGAAACACCTCTATTGAAGTATCGGTCTATGGAGTGGACTCCATGGTTGGGAGGCGAACATACAATGGTGTGTGTATGTAGGTGGAAAAATAAAGTAATAAATAACTTACACGGCCTTGTGTAAGTTCTATCACATCAAGGTTTCTTTGGATCACGAATCTTCTTTGGGATGTAGGTTCTTCTGTCGGATCTTCTTTCCTCGTTGTGCTTTCAGATTTCTTCGTTAGATGGATTTCCCCTTCCAGGATGTTTTCCTCTCGTGAAAATGAAAAGGTGATTAGATCAATATAAATATACAGCAGCTGCGGTGTAGGGGAGGGTGATAAAGCAATATACTATTGCAATACAGTGTTGTAATAAGACACTCACATGGGCCAATGTGAGTGTTCTCCTATCATTGTATCTTGATATCGCCGGTTGATACAGGGCTTCAGATAGTGGTGTCTGTAGATATCTTGCAAATAATTGCAGATAATTGTGTGTATGTAACCTGGGAGTCACCTGATGTTTGAGGTGAAGGGGAGTAAAAGGAGATATAACAAAATACTCACACGGGCCAGTGTGAGTACACACTGGTAGAGGTTTTTTTTCACTTCTGGTTTCTCTTGTGGGGTTCCCCTTAAAGCTAATGAAGGGGTAAAGGCAGACTATGAGACACTGTGGTCTATGGGATTTAAAACATTATTAAAACAAACAGGAATGAACAAACTATGATGAAACAAAAAGAGATAAACAGATATAAAAGCAAAGCAACCAATGGCTTCTAGGGGAAGTTTGTTTTAATAAAGTTTTAAATCCCATAGACCACAGTGTCTCATAGTCTGCCTTTACCCCTTCATTAGCTTTAAGGGACAACCTTGGGACCCACAGATACCCCATGGGACAGCCGTGAGGACCACCTGGAGACTTTAGGGGACAGCCCGAGGACCCCCAGAAACCAGTGGGAAACCCCTGAGTGCCCTGTGGGGCATATGGATACCTGTGGGGACCACTCAGGGATCCCTGCCGGCCAGTGGTATTAATCCTGTGTGTAAAAAAATAAATAATGGTTTTATGTGAGGGCACAGGGGGTGGGTTGTGTATTGGTTTTTACTACATATTTTAATTTAAAAAAATGTAATAGTGTAGATGAGCAGGGGGTCTCTGGAGTAGAACCGCGTTGATTTCAGGTCCGGGGACCCCATGCTTCTCGAGATTTAGCCCCTGTTATAGTGTGCCGGTATCTCCTATGCATGTAAATGTCTTGCGTGACCGGGGCATTTCAATACATAGGTGATTCTGACACCCCATGATGGGGCCTGTATCTCGGGAAACAAGGTGTCCCCGGACCTGAAATCAACGCGGTTCTGCTCTGGAGACCCCCTGCTCATCTACACCAGTATTAAAATTTAAATATTTTTATTTCAGGAAAGATTAGTGCAGAGAGAGAAGCATCTCTCTCTCTCTCTGCAGCAGAATCAAGTCGCCGGGTGAGCCGGGCAGGTCACCTCGGCGCCAGCTACTTACCATTTGTTGAAATGTTGCTTTCACTGATATTCAAGACTTTCTGCATACCGTGATAGCAATGCTGTAAAAAATGGCGATTTAAAAACCCTGGCAATTTTTTCTATCGGACTTTACTGCATGAGGCCCTAAATTTACTGTATGTATATACGTATCTAAACCTTTGTGGATGCCTTCTTTAAAAAAGAACTCAGATTTGACTCACTTCTTCAGAAGATCTGAACCGAGAGGCTCAAATACAGAACAAAGGGGAGCAAAGGCACCATCTTGTTCTCACAGGAACTCCCCTGAAAGCAAAGAGAGAGAGAGGAAATGGCAGATAAACATAAGGTATATGCTACATGTACGAAAGCAGACCTCTTGTTATTCGCAACTAAATAGGACATAAAAGGTATGCTGATGAATATAAAACAGATTCTTGAGCCGAAATCAGAGATAAAAAAAAAACATCACTTCAGTGGGAAGTAGAGTAGACACGCTTGCAATAGTAGTGGAGAATGGAACAGATCTCCAAAGCTCTTAACTCAAAATGTGATAGGAAAATGAAGAGATAATGCAATAAATGTTATCCCAGATTGAAGACCTCGACAACAGAGGAAGATGCTAAAATACAGCTCAACCCCATTATAGCATGGTGCTTGTGGTCCAAAGAAGCACATCGCATTATAAGCGGATCATGTTATAAGCGAGAATTGCACCCCTCAGTAGTTCCACGGCCGCCGGAAGGAGAGAGCTTGTATAACTCTCCCAGTTGTGCCAGACTCGGCGGCACAGCTTCACCCCCACACAGGACTTACCCGGCATCGGCAGCAGCTGGCAGCTCTCTTGTCTTCCTGGACCTTTGAATGTGTCCCCCAGCAGATCCCCGATTGAATGGTTGCTAGGAGACAACGTGATGCCTCAGCCTGTCCAGCACAGGCCACTGGAGAGAGCAGAGGGAGGAGTCTCACTGTGCTGCTGAGATTCAACGCAACATCGTATTTGCCCAGGCACCGGAGGGATTCCATGAGCATCAGCAAGAGCAGGATAGGGGAGTTATACAAGAGAGGGAAGCCCCGGAGTGACAGAGGTAAGCTGCTGGTAAATAATTGGTTGGGTTTTGGTAAGTGATAATTGGAAGCCACGCTCACATCGCGTTATAAGCAGATTTGCGTTGTAATAGGTCACACTATAACAGGGTTGAGCTGTATCCGCCTTAGAGGAGTCCCAGAAGCAATTGAGCAACAAAATATAGAGGGATACCTGAAAAAATGTTCTCACAAAACATTGGAATGCCAATCGCCCATAGAACATGGAGAGGGCACATAGAGAATTTGGATCAAACTGGGAGTGAAAGACCCACCCATAGATATTGTGACGAGACTGCTGAGCTTCAAATATAGAGACTCAATTATGGATAAAGCAAGAACTAGGAAAATAATTGATTTTAAAGGAGCAGAGATCTACATTAGCGATATGGAGAACAGCTCTGTCCAGGTATGGGCTAATACCAACACCCTCTAGGCTGAACCCAATATCGGAAACCCAAGTTTCCAACCTGGATTGGATTATAATGATATATGGGATTTTCCCCTGTCATTGTTTCTTCTGTACCCCAAAAACAAAACCTTAATAAAGAATTTGTGATTAAAAAAAAGGAGCGGAGATCCAACTTTAAAATAATCTCTCCTCTCTTATACTGCAGAAGTGCAAGGAAATGTGAAAGGTCTCACAGCCTTATAAAATTCTGGAATAAAATATTAGTGGGGTTTACCAAGCATAAATCTAAATGACAAAACTGTAATTTAAACTCAGTACATGCTCCCTAAGGTTAATAAAACCCTGGAGATTATTGGAAGGTCTTTCATAGACTTACAATAGAAATACTACGTTTGATTTCATATTTCACCTTACACTGAAACTGTTATGTAGCTATAATATACCATGAAGTGGAAAAAAAAAGTACTAACACTCTTAAAGTCTTGGTACAAATGTAACCAATATAAATGCAAAAACCCTTGATATCACAGATAAATGTACACATGTAGCACAATATAATACAATTAAAATTCAAAAACCTCCAATTGTAGAGAATATAATTTTTAGTCCTGCTGCTGAAGTCTTGGGAGGAGGGATTTCCACATCCCTTTGAAAAGTTACTGGAACGATGTAAGGGTGGACATCTTTTTGGTGGGTGGACTAAATAGATTTAATACATGGAAGAGAGAGGTAACATACTGGGTAATCACAATTAGATGCAGGATTTAGTCATATAATTAATGAGGAACACTTGACATGGCTGTAGTGGCTTCCTCTATGATGAAGATGGTTAATGCAACTTGAGCAGTGTCCCATCGCAGTAACATGTATTTTTAATAAGACATGCTTTAAAGATCTATCTTGATTATACCACTATATATCGTGAAAGGCAGTGAAAGGAGATCAGGTTGCATTAACCATCTTCATCATAGAGGAAGCTACTACAGCTAAGTTAAGTGTGCCTCATTAATTATATGACTAATTCCTGCATCTAATTGTGATTACACCGTCTGTGACCAACATCCAGCAAGCCTAGGGGACTGTGCCAGACAGCTTCCTTTTAGCTGGGGAGAAGTCACTCTCTCTCCCCCTTCTCTGGGAAAGCAGTCTTTCTGTGTGTGTAGCTCTCTGTCTGCCTTTTACATTCCTGCTCATTCAGGACATCAGGCTGATTAGCTGTACCTGCAACAAGCCTATCCAGGGGAGGTAAACTCCCTGTAGGCTGGAAGAACACTATTTGCACCACTCCAGCCCATACAGAGACAGTGATTGTATCACAATATATATTAAAAGCACAAACATGGGGAACATATTTACATTTGCAAACATCAATGCCCCCAACATGGAGCATATAGGTTTTGTAGAAAATGTAAAGCTTCAACTAGCAACATTCAGGGAAGGAGCACTTTTTTGGGGAGGGGATTTCAATCTGGCGTTAAACCCAGTGTTAGACATATAGTGGAAAACTAAAAAAAAAGGCAACTTAAAAGTATTTCAAAAATCATTAAAAAGCACACACTGATAGACAACTGCAGAGACTACAAATTCTACTCCAATCCCCATGACGTCTACACATGAATAGACTATACCCAATTATAGCAATATAACTATAATAAAATAAGAACATCACAGTCAGATCACACCCCGGTAACATGAGAAGTGGAAATAGGCCACCACAAGCTGTGAGCAGGAGACTGGACATGGAGACGGAACGAAACATTATTGAAAGACACTGCTATTGTATCTCAGGTACAACAAGCTCTGATACATTACGCAGATGAAAATGTAACATCTGACATTTCAGTAGAGACTTTGTAGGAAGCTCACAAGAGTGTGATAAGGGGTATTTTCATCCAACAACATCCTACAAGAAAAAAAAAGAGAAGGATTTTATAGACTTAAGACATAAAATACAAGAAGTAGAGACTGCACATAAACAAATGGGAGATAAAACAAAATTGAAGGAACTGATAAACGCCAGAGGTAGATTTAATCAACCACAGAGTTGAAAAATCTTTAGTATGGCTCAAACAAATGTTCTACCAAAAGAGCACTTAGCACTAAAATGGACAAACTATTAGTCAACAGATTGAGAAAAAAATAGAACTAGGTTAATATTGGCCGCTTGAGATTACAAAACAGGGCTACCTCATATGACCCCGAGCTGATCAGGGACGAATTTAGAATGTATTACTCAAATTTATACAACCTACCTCCAGTTCTGGACAAAAAGGTAATGAAAATGAAACAGCAAGTATAACCCAGTTTTTGAAAGGCATTAAACTTAAAACGATGCCTGATGACATAATTTTAGCTTTAGACTCTCCCATAAAAAGAGAGGAAATAGAAAAGGCGGTAAAAGAATTACCCTCAGGGAAGGGCCCATGCCCATATGGTCTCTCACATTTTTATAATCAAACATTTACTAGTTCTTCAACTCCACTATTACATAGGATGTTTAAATCTGTAAGTAATAATAATATCATGTTCTTGTATAGCGCTGCTAGTTTTACGTTTTGCAGGCACAGGTCCCTGACATTTTGCAGGCACAGGTCCCTGCCCGTGGAGCTTACAATCTATGTTTTTTTGGTGCCTGAGGCCCAGGGAGATAAGGTGGTCTTGTTGAAATGTACTATGTTTTGTTATGGAAAACGCAATAAAAAATTTCAATGATAAAAAAAAAAGAAAGCAAATTATATCTAATCGTAAAGGAAGTATACTGTCCAAACATGGGTTTAGCAGGGTACCCTGGCTAGAAAAAAACCCAAATACCAAGGCTTTGATCAGATCATTATATGCCAAACCAAATTACAACATTCCCATCCTCATTAACGCCAATATGAGGTCATTCTGAATTTATAGTAGGCCTAGAGAAGCAGTCCTTTGATAAATGGAGGAAAGCAGACATCGTAGCCATATTTGTGGACTTAATGTTCGTAGACAACTTTAAGCCCTTCTAATATTTTAGGGAAACATATCATCTAATTGAGGCAGCAGAATGACAGTCTATGGAAATGACTCAATTTTGAAAACATATCAAAACATAAGAAACTACAGTAATTTTCAGGACAGTGACACAATGTTAGACAACTAGGAACAAGAGGACACAACTGTACAATACTACATATTTAACATATTTAACAGATGAGAGCACAGACACAAAACCAGGATGGGCACTTGCATGGGAGAAGGTACTAAAAATGCAAATTCCGGAAAAGCAATGGGAAAAAATATGGACCACTGCCGAAACCTCCTCAATATCAACAAATATCATGTATTATACAGTTTGTACTATACACCGACAAGACTAATCTTGTGCTACTGACAGCTTCTGCCTTATGCTGGAGGGATTGCAGGGAGAGGAATATAATGCTCCATATAGGACTAAAGTACTAAGTGTAACTAGCAAGCTCATAGGAACAAAGATTCCCCATGACCCCAGTATCACATTACTTAACAGGGAAGAAATTCAGGGATTCAGATTGCGGAAATACTAAGCATTGCATCTGCTAAATGCAACAACAAATAGAAGGGAAAGAGATCTCTTCCAAGAAGCCCCTTTTCACTTGCACTCAAAGTACATTAACAAATATAAATATATCTTGCAAAATACAAATATTTGATAAAGAGTATAATTTTATATATATTTATACTCTTAATGTAATACTAATCAAAAAAAATAATTTTAAATGTTATTGACATCTGACATCAACATAAATTGTGCTTATATTTACAGTGTATTTATAAACTCCGTCGAGAGGCTGTTTTGGCTGTAGTACTGCAATAGGATAACACCTATTTTAATGCAGCCCTAGTCATTAACACCGTTAAGCTTAATATCATTAGGTTTATTAGTATGCAAAACTCATAGTGTGGCAGTAGTGCCTACTCCTCATAGATGATAGTAACTGTCAGAAATCAATCACTATGATACAATGTTTGTGTGCAGATAATATAGTTGCTAGCTGTATGGTAGTCAATGTTTGCACTATAGTTATATTGTGAGACACTCTGTGTCAAGCATATATAAGATAGGGTTATTAGTATAGTAATACCACTTGATCGTTGTATGTGTCCTCACATAAATTGTAAGCAGTATAATCCTATTAGCAATGGCTCATAATATCTTAGCCTGACAATCCAACATCATGTATCAGAATCTTATTAACAGATTTGGCAAACTAACTGATGAATCCCCAATAATCTTTGAATTGTTATTGGGGTATGTTTAGTATGCCAACCGCATGATGTATTGCACAATTTGGATATTGGTAATTGGAATCCTCAGACCTCAGCGCATCAGCGCCACTTCAAAGTATATTTCTGATTATGGATACACAATAATAAGTATCCTATGCCACATTAATACTGAGCCAGTAATAGTATATGGTGGACCGTGTACAACAATATTAACCATACAACTTGGTGGATGATCACAAACAGCCGCTCGTTCTTGGCGCCACCGCCGTGGCATCAGTAAAAATGCCCTACGCACGTTTCGTGTACTGCATACACTTCGTCAGGGGGGAGGAGTATAGAACGTAATGACATCTGCCATTATATACATGGAAGGAGGTACAATTTCACCAATCGCCGTAGAGGCGCTATGGTGATGACTCATACAGCTGATCAAACAGCCGATATGTTTGAGTCATAGTTAGGAGGCATTTTTAACCCCTTCGTGACATAGAACGGGTGAGACTATACTTACTGTAGTATCAGCGGTGTATCAGAGTATAGTTGATGCTTATGCTAGTGGACGACTGCATAGTTGATTATAGAAGATATTCATTGGGATGAATTTCAAATTGGGATATCATTTATATATACAGTACCAGTATTTCCAGTATATTCAACCTTCTTAAGTTTAACCATTATCATTAACATAAAAATGCAGCATTCAAATCAGTTAGCCAATATAATGAAAAATTGTATAATTGTGATTTTAGTGAGTAAGTGATGTAGGAGTGATCTATTCTAAATCAGACCGCCTCTATCAGTCAATACGGTCCACTATGATTAAAATATTTTAACTAATCTAAGGTATGATTTGTATGTTATTGTTTCATGTGCTCAGTGATGTAGGAGTGATCTAGTCTATTTTGGACAGCCTCTATTAGTCAATACGGCCCACTACATTAACCTATAATTACCTAATCTATATTGACCATAATAAACACACGTGATTAATCTTCATTATTGGCTATGAATGTTGCTGTCGTTATTGCCATATGTAATAGCATACTAGAATTGCTATAAGAAGGGAGTAAAAATGAATCCCTCATTCAATCCCATGGGCACCAGTGTATGTAATGTATGTATCCAGCGACATTCTTTTTGGAGGAGACGTCGGCCCCAGTCTCCTTTCCTAATGCTCCATGGGACGAGTTCGAAGTCTGTAAATTTCAAGACCTTATCATCATTCTGATGGTCCTATAGGTGCGTCCCTATGCACCTTGGTCAACAAAACTACACATATAGGTATTGAGGTCGAGCAGTATATCAAATGTATATAATCTGCTAAATGTAGCAAGATGTTCCATAGCAGCTAAATGGAAACAGTCTGATGCCCCAACAACAGAGTACTGGAAAAATAGAGTTTGAAAAGTAGTGGGAATGGAGAGAATGACGCATATAATTACAGAATCCACAGACAAATATGAAGAGGTTTGGAACCCTTGGCTCGATATGATGAAATCGCAAAATTAACATGAAATGTCAGACAAGAAAAAGACATTAGGGTTCACAAACACTAAATACTGCAGATGTCAATAAAGATTGAAGTACGGAGGAGACAACATGAGGTTATAAATATAGCCACACAGTTTTTCATTTACCAGTTTATTATTTATACAACATGGCATTAATTGAGTGTATTTAGCACTGTACTGTATGTGTACTATCTTATAACCACAAATTAGATTTCTGTACGTGTATATATTGTTTGAAGAATTGCTAACATTTATGAAAAACAAGAGTGGAGAAAAGATTTTGAAATAAGAAAAAGAAACTAAGAACAGACTAAAAATGGCAACAATGTAAACAAAGTGTAAGCTCTAACATGTTTTATATGCATTATGATTGCATGCTTGCTTTAATGAAACGTGTTTTCCCACTTGTGAAAAATAAAGAATTAAAAAGAACTCTGGGAGCAGTGAAATACAAATACACTGCCATTTTTCCACTTCTTGCTTAGCATATGATTTTATATGGGGATTTTCTGTCTCTTTGTTTTTATATTTTTGTTTTTCCGAAATGCATGATAATAAAGTATGTTTTACATATCAGTACTTTCTACTCACTTGAGTGCAATTGAAATGAGCATGTGGACACTTCATCATTGTCCCTGTTAATAAAGAATAATGAAGCCTAAATAGCTATTTAATAGCCATATAGGGATTAGTACTACCGTTCTACAGAACAAGATGCAGCATATTGTGTTCACTTATTAGGTGAACTATATCACAATTCTGTAGTGGGAATTATATGATACACATACTTTAAGGATCATATGTATAGCTCCAAGGAGGGGAAGTGGTGCACAGCTGTCAGAAAAGTGGAACTCAGCACAAAAGAATATTAATTAAAAGCACTTTATTAAATGGGAGACACCAGGGATTAAGATATAGGCAAACAACAAATCTAACGCATTTTGCATGTTCCTGGCGCTTTATCAAAGTGTATATAGTCCTTCGTGGTCTTCCCTGTCTTATAGACACTGGATGTCCGACAAACCGGTACCGGAAGTGATGCGGTGTATGTGTGAGCGCCGCCTCCAGCTAATCATGGCAATGATGAAAGCCGAAGACAGTCTGCCTGGCAAGCACAGCGACAACTCAGGATCCTGTGGTTTTGACATCACAGCTCTCTAAAAAACGAAAGACATTATAAACTATATCTATCAATCCTATTGGTTAGCGTACCATGTGTTGGTTTCCATTTTTTTCCAGAAGTGACATCATCTTTGACTGTCACCACACACACTATTAAAAGCATGCTCTTCATCATCTACCTTCTCCATCTCTACCTCAATCCCTCTATCAGTCACCATTTGTCCCTCCACCTGTTCAGAGTCTGGAAATAGAAGAGCTACAGCCAATTTAGCATTCATCCTCCTTCCAGTCTCAGTCCCTGCAGTTGCAGATTTTCCAGAGGAATTACGATTGATCAGACTAAGATTTTGACCCTTCATTAGTTCTTCTGGTGTCCCTACCAACTTAGAATTTGAAGCCCAAAATACTCTGCATCAGACTCTTCCCTCTCACTGACCTTAGAATTAACAATGTAAGTGTTTAGTTTGGTATTTTTGGCTAGTCTCTGTAAGCAACAACATTTTCCCTGTACAAACATTTCTGCCCTGGTGATGGTGAATTTTCTTCCAGGCCTGATGAATAAGAGGGTGGTGTTGGCAAGCTCTTCATCTTGGTTTTATTTATTTTCAAACTAGAAATCTACTGTGAATGGGTCAAGTACAGATATTAATTGTTTTATGGTTTGGCATCAGACCTTTTCAGGATTAGCTTCTGGAGCCTGAGACCATGAAGATAATAGTGGCATCCAACATGGATGGGGTAAATGATCTTTATTTATCGTATTAGTGCCTTGCGTAGAGAAAATATGTTACTTAGGGGACAAATAAAAACTGGGGGAAGAAAAAATCCTAGGATGGTAGCCATTATCCTTAACAAAATTTGAAGGAAACTTAAATATCCTGACCCAGGCACTGCCTGTTGTAAGAGTGGGTGATTATAAGGGAGCAGAATGATTGTGCTGTGGAGAATCTCCACAATTAAGGAGATTATAGAGCAAAATCAACTACATTTCTGTTACAACACAGAGGTACATCTTTGAAACGTATTACCTGTACATTGTTGAATTTTCTGATTGTATACTGTATACTGTACATGAAATATGATCAGTAATGCTTGCATTATTCTACTTTGGGTCCACAAGCTTAAACAATAAAAACATATATTGACAAATATAACAGAATAAACAATAAATTTTGGTCTTGTTAGTGCTTAGCCATGTGCCCATACAGGGCTGCCAACATGGGGGGGAGGGGGGGATGGGTACAGCTAGTACTGCATTTCTGGCCCTGTTGGTTAAGGGGCCTAGTCTCATTGCCGCATGTTAATGAGCTGTTGGAAACAGGCAGAGGGGGAAATTCCTTCCTCTAGGCTGAGTACTGAGAGGGGAGAAGGGGAAGAATTGGTAGTCCATCCGCTCCAAAAAAAAGGTAAGAACTCACCAGCGTAGAAGTTAAAAAGGTTACTTTATTAGGCTACATAAAAAACAAAAAACAAACAGCACAAACAGACTCTCCCACGCGTTTCACGCCTACTATGGCGCTTTTTTAAGGAGTGCAGAGAAAGGGGAGGCCCTGGGTATATAACGCACACCCCGTCATGCAAAACAGCTGGAAATAATTAACTAATTAATTCTGTTTTGCAGAAAGAAGAGAGAAGACCAGAGAGAGAAAAAAAGAAAAAGAAACAAAGAAGAGTGACAGTATAGATACAGGGTAATCAATTGTGAATTACCAACAACATAATGTGAATAAAGTTAATAAAAAGTAATAAATACATGAACAATGTGGGGCAAAGATATTTCATTTAGCCTAATCCTAATCAAATGATAAAACATCCTACCCAGCCTCCTAAGATTAAGCGGCCATATGAAAAATGCCTATCTAGAGGGAGGAGTGCAGAGTTAACCCATTCATGTATGCAAAACAGAATTAATTAGTTAATTATTTCCAGCTGTTTTGCATGACGGGGTGTGCGTTATATACCCAGGGCCTCCCCTTTCTCTGCACTCCTTGAAAAAGCGCCATAGTAGGCGTGAAACGCGTGGGAGAGTCTGTTTGTGCTGTTTGTGTTTTGTTTTTTATGTAGCCTAATAAAGTAACCTTTTTAACTTCTATGCTGGTGAGTTCTTACCTTTTTTTTGGAGCGGATGGACTACCGACTCTTCCCCTTCTCCGCTGTCACGTGTGAGGATCAGCGTTCACCACCGGAAGCGGATGCAGCCGCTGATGCAGAGGGAGACGCTTCTGTGAAGTTGCAGCGTCAGGACTGGAGCTGGAAGGAGGGAGAGCAGAACGGTGATCTCCAGTGAGTCGCGTGGACTCTACACCGAGCAAGCTGGCCAGGGCTAGGGACTGAGTAAGTACCTCGTGTTCCCCATCAGTATAGCCCTCTCTCGCTCTACCCATTACTGGCATTACAGTCCTTTAACCCATCACTCGTCATCCCGGTGTCAACTCCGTTTATCATGTACTATTCATTTTGCCCTGCTTGGCATCCATTACCTCAGCTCTTAGAGCTTATACACGGTCGTTGCATTCTGGTCTGAGTACTGAGAGGGAGGAAACTCATTGAGGGGGGTTGGGGAAGAAGAAAGAGAAAGACATGCTTGGAGAAAAAGGAAAACATGAAGGTTAAAGAAAATTACATGAAGCGGAAAACATTCCAGGACAGAGATATATAAAGTGGGAAAGAATTTGAAAAACAAAGAGGGAAATAAAGAAGAAAAAGACATTGGGGCAAGGAAAAGAGTGAAAGACATGAAAGGGAAAGAAGAGAAAGGATGGCTGGGTAACCTGCTACCGGAGAAGTGAATGGGGGCACTTCCTGTATCCAGGCCAGTGTGTTACCAGATTGTTGCTACAGGGGTACCCACAGATGTTATCCACTCACGATGCAACCCCACCCGCTACCCCATGAGAGGTGTCTGAAAAGCACTCTATCAAGGCCGAGTTACCTTGAGTGAGACATTATGCAGATCTGAGAGGTGTCTGAACACACTGTATCAGTGCCGCGTCCCTTCAACTTCTGAAGGCAGAGAGTTGTCTGAAACACACTGTATCGTGCCAGGAGCTGCCGATGAGTATGCCTATCGGGGATATGTCCTGCAAGATAGAATCCCACTTTGGACTATCTATTGGGTGACTTTACTGTGCTACTATCAAAGGCTGGGATGACTGATAATCAAAGTATCAGCAGAGGGCATGCTGCAGCACATGCCCCGGGGGGATCTGACTTGAAAGATAGCACACCCCGCTTTGGGACTGCAGTGTGTGCTCCCATACTAGTGTACGTGCTAGATCTGCGAGTGGTATAGGATGCTAAAACGGGGACCTAGCTTGAGAGATAGCCCCCCCACATTGGGACTATCCATTTGCAGTTGGGGAGGAAAAAAGTGCCTGTTGAGCATGCTAGCCTATCTGGCCACTTGAAACATAGCACCCCAAGATGGAGCTCATCGTAGGCACTGAGGAGGAGAGTTCAGGGTCCCTAAAGAGGATACTGGAGTCTGACCGCGGTTCCTGCCGAACATCAGAAGAACCATGTGGTGAGTTACAAGATGCAAGGTCATGGTTGCAAAATATCTGGGATTGGTGCCAAATTCCGTAGCCGCACCCCTCTATTATGACTTGGACTCTTGATTTCACCAGTGGGAGGAGTTGAAGAGCCAATGGCTCAGTGAGGGCTGTGGCTGGATGTGGAGCCCGCCAACCACATACGTACATAGTAAAAGCTGGAAGAAATAAAAGGAAACTAAGGCTGCGCTTATAGTGCCAGCGATGGCGATGCGACGTGGCCCGAAAACAAATGTATTGCCGCCGTCGCGTGTGCTTATAGTAAGCACAACTCGACAGAGCGACGGCAGCGGCACAAAATTTGAAAGCCGTTCAAATTGGATTTTTCAGCAGCTATCTTCACAAGTGACTGCCTCTGAACCAATCAATGACCTGGTCGCCGCGACATCGCCGCAAAGCGAATTACAACTTTTGCTAGCGGCGATGGGTGACGTCACCCATCATGTCGCCATCACGCGCACTATACGTGCGGCCTTACCTGCTTCCACACCAGCCAGTGTGGGAGGCCCTGAGTCGTTCTCATTCTCCATGGTGGAGCTGGTGCTAAGCTATGCCTAGGCAGATATGGAATGCTGTGTGGGAAGGTCTTGCTGGATTCTCTCCACCCTGATTCCGGTGCCAGCAGGAGATGCGTGCAATGGTGGTGCCAGTTTACGGCCGTAAAGCAAACAAGGGTGCGTCCATCATAGAGGTAACGGACGGTGCCTCCATTGCTCCCGATGTGACAATCTTTTCCTCTGTTCCGACACCAGATGTCTACCCCGGTGCAGTGATCCAGGACATCGACCCGATCTGGTCGGCCGGACACGCGATTACAACCAGTTTAAGCAGCAGTGTGTGAAGGTCTAGCAGACCCGAGAACAAGCCGTGGTGTAAGTTGCCATGACCGACAAGCTGCTGCCAGTCTTCCGGTCAGTGAGGAGTTCCATGTGGGTGCGTCCGCCCAGATGATCATCACGGAGGAATCTGCTTCTGCTGTACTGGCTGGTACTACTTCCATTACTACCCCAGCTCCTCCAGCGCTGCCAGTGGGAGTCAACTGAGGTTATTTATCTGGCCGGAGGGATCTAAAGACCCCTGCTCCTGAGACCATCGCTGATGGCTGCGGTTCCTGAACTTGAAGGCCTTGCAATCTTGAAAGGGCAGAAAGTGAAAAGGAGCGCACGATCCAACGGAGCAAGGAGAAGTCCCAATACAAAAAAATATAAACTTTATTGGGTCATAAACCTAAAATCCAACGTGTTTCTAACGCTGGTGCGTTCTTTATCAAGAATCCTTGATAAAGAACGCACCAGAATTCGAAACGCGGTGGATTTTAGGTTTATGACCCAATAAAGTTTATTTTTTTTGGTATTGGGTCCTCTCCTTGCTCCGTTGGATTGTGCGCTCCTTTTCACTTTCTGCATCTGCTATCCTGGAAGCTGCACATCCTGCCAGTCCCAAACCAAGGATTTGTGAGTACTTTATTACTGCTACAAGGTTGCCTCCAATGAGACTGATCGTGGGGGGCTATTCCTGTCCATTACCTGTCTTCAGGAGTCTTATTACCTTATATTGCTAGCTACACTCACTATTATTGTGTTCTTGATTACACTTGTACATTGGCATTGATTATCATTGGTTATTATACATAGCATTTGAGCACTTCTTCATCTCTATCTACCAATCTTGATAGGGCCTATGTTATGTCAGTAATGGGCAGAGCTGCGTCAAGGTAAAAGCCCGAGTGGAACTATCCTATCTTTTTGCTGACAGGGTTGGGACTCTGGACACTATTATTGCTCTGGTCATGGGGGTAACTTCTGCCAAGCAGGAATGTGACATTGCGGTGCCAGTCCCCTCCCATACTGCTCTTACTGCCCTTCCCATACCCCACCACAATACCCCTGAGATAGGTGACCTATGCAGGCACTTATCACCCTGATCCAGTCATCTGTAATGTCCATGGTTCCCAAACGTACTACTGCAAATATATGTACTAATGGGCCTGTATTATCTGCGGGGAATGTGGTGTCTAATTTGGTGATTCAATGTTTATGGGGGGTACGTGAATAATTATTGAATACAGCAGGGGCAGTACTGCAGATTGAAAAGGGATATACAACAGGGATATACTGCATATTGAGGCAGGAGATATTTACAGCAGGAACTGTACTGCAACCGGGTTAAACGTTCTCTTGGTTAAGAGGAACCATTTATGCCGTCATTGTATTGTATTGTAATGTATTGTATTCCATGTGTTTTATAATACTGTGGGCCGGCACAATTATTGAATGTGCATAATTATGCCCCTCATGCGGGGTCGTGAGGAGGATTTTCCCCAAAGGGTGGATGTAGCCAAGTGCCCCTGGCTGTAGCTTCAACTGGCCTCTACACTATACTGTAAGTCCTGATAGTAACAAGCAGTGTTTACTTTAAACTACTGCGCAGGGCCTAGTCTGCAGTTGCAGCCTGGATGGGTACTATGTTACCTTATCCAGGGGAGGCCTAAACTGGCAGTTGTAATATCATACAATGGGAGTGTACTGACTGGGTCACATGTACCTTTGCCCAGGTATAAAAGCTGACACTCCACCTAATTGAGGGAGATTATGGTACAATGTGATACCCTTTTCCCTCCAAGAGGGTAAAGGAGATTGGGATGGGCTCTTGGGGCCCCAGGCCACTGTCGTCTGCACCAAGGACAGAGATGTGCGATGCTGCTATGCAAAGAACTTCTGTTGGACCAACTATGGTGTGTGAGTACTGGGAAGGAGTATTGCCTGTGGGGACAATCTGCATTCAGCAGGATCCTCATGGGATGGAGGTGCTTCACTGTAAGAGATGGAGAAAACCTGCCCTGTTGCTGCTCCCAAACACCAAACAGGAGCAACTCAGAATTCCAGAACCAAAAAGGTGAGCGACAGCACCGGGGAAACATCCATGTAGTGGCCAGATCTTCCATGGCAGGGAGGACCAGGTGCCACAGCTGTATATGGAGATCTGCAGCAGTAATCAGGCTAGTATTTCCTCAAAATTTTTATTGATTTTTAAGTACTTGCAAAATTACAGGAGAATTTTACAATGAAAAAAGTCATCATGGTTAAAAAAGAAAACAGAAGAAATATACTAATTGTAAAAAAAATGCATCAATTACGTGGAACTGCACTAGTAAATATTAGAATAGAGCAAGATATTTAATGGTTTTATTCATATTGATTATTTTGAGATAATAAAACTGTATTATGAGACTGAAAATCTCTAGAAACATTTCGGGGCATTTATCAATGATTCCTCATGACAAAAACAGTACAATAATGGGACAAAGGGATTTTTTGTTAGTAAAAATAATACTCACTGTTCAATAGTATTTTATCTTCTATTTGTTTTCATAAATATTAGTTAAGGAAAATTATAGTATTTTAGCAAAAAAAATAGTAGAGTAGCAATATCTTACATGTATTTTTTTTTTTCATTTTAAATATCAGTTTTGTAGTATTAGATAATACTTACTAAAAATTTTTTTAAATGAAACTCTTAAAGCCATTTTTAGTGAGTTTTAATAGAATCAGTATTCTTTGATTTTCTATAGCTGGTTTTAACACGCTTCTCCAGCAGTGCAAGATCTTTGTAACACTTTTCTGTTTGTGATCATTTGTTGCCAATATTCCAAGTAGTTTGAGCTGCAAACTGTAACAATAATTATAGGATAAAGTTGGTAAATTCTGAGCATTATTGAAATCTCTGCTCTCTGATTGGTTAAACTTCTGGGCATTATCCATTCAGTAATGGCACGGAATTTTTGGCACCCTGCCAAGTTTTTCAGCCAATCAGCTTTCAGTTCTCATCCACATAGAGAGAAAGCTGCTCTCAGTCAGGGAAGCTGATTGGACAGGAGGAAGCAGAATGGCTCCTCCACCCTGCCTACAGAGAGCTACACACAGGAGAACACTGAGGAGAAAGGTTTGTGTATCTGTGTCTGTCTGCTGAGTGTTTTGTGTGTCTAGAGAGCGTAGCAGAGTGTTTTATTGTGTGTGTCTTGTTGATGTGTGTTTTGTAGGTGTAGAGGGGGAGCAGAGTCTGTTTTGTTGGTGTGTGTTTGCAGTGTGTGTTTTGTATATATATACATATATATATATATATATAAATATTTTACCAGGAAGTAATATATTGAGAGTTACCTCTCATTTTCAAGTATGTCCTGGGCACAGAGTTAAGACAAATAATACATGTTACAAATACAGTTACATAATGAGCAGGGTATACATTATATACAAGACATTGCATGCACAGTTAAAGATAATTTTTATTATGGGCGTATGAAACAGTTACAGACCAGATTAAAATGTGTGACAGCCTTAGATTTGAAAGAATTTAGACTGGTGGTGGATGTAAGAGTCTCTGGTAGGTTGTTCCAGTTTTGGGGTGCACGGTAAGAGAAGGAGGAGCGGCCGGATACTTTGTTGAGCCTTGGGACCATGAACAGTCTTTTGGAGTCTGATCTCAGGTGATAGGTGCTGCATGTGGTAGGATTGAGGAGCTTGTTCAGGTAGCTGGGTAGTTTGCCCATAAAGAATTTGAAGGCAAGACAGGAAAGGTGAACTTTGCGCCTAGACTCGAGTGATGACCAATCTAGTTCTTTGAGCATTTCGCAGTGATGTGTGTTATAGTTGCATTGGAGAACAAAACGACAAATTGAGTTGTACAGGGTGTTAAGTTTGCTAAGGTGGGTTTGAGGTGCCGAGCCATATACTATGTCTCCATAGTCAATAATTGGCATTAGCATCTGCTGTGCGATACGTTTTCTGACCAGGAGACTTAGGGAGGATTTGTTCCTGTAAAGTACCCCTAGTTTGGCATAGGTCTTGGTTTTCAGGGTATCAATGTGCATCCCGAATGTTAAGTGGGAGTCAAACCATAAGCCTAGGTATTTAAAACTAGTGACAGGAGTTAGTTTGGTGTTAGTGTTGGTTCTAATCTGGAGCTCAGTCGCTGGAAGCTTTAAAAATTTAGTCTTGGTCCCAAACACCATTGTTACAGTCTTGTCAGTGTTTAAAAACAGTTTGTTTTGGGAAATCCAGTTTTTGAGTCTGAAAAATTAAGACTGAATTATGTGTTGAAGGTCAGAGAGGCTATGGCTGTGTGCATATAGGATTGTGTCATCTGCATACATGTGTATTGAGGCTTCCTGACAAGCTGTGGGAAGATCATTGATGAACACTGAGAAGAGTAGGGGCCCCAGAACAGAGCCTTGCGGGACGCCACAGGTGATATCTAGGGGGTTAGAGTTAGAGCCAGAGATGGATACATGTTGGGATCTACCTGATAGGTAGGACTGAAACCAGTTTAAAGCATGCTTCCCTATTCCAGAGCTCTGGAGTTTGTTGAGCAGGATAGCATGATCAACAGTATCAAAAGCCTTTGCAAAATCTAGGAATACTGCACCAGTGAGTTGACCACGTTCCATTCCACACTGGATTTCATTGCAAACTTTTAGCAGGGTAGTTATGGTGGAGTGTTTGGGGCGAAAGCCAGATTGTAATTGGCTAGGGAAATTTGTCTTGTTATAGTAATCGCTTAATTGGGAGTGGACACATTTTTCCATGACTTTGGATAGGATTGGGAGAAGGGAGATTGGTCTGTAGTTTGAGACAGTATTTTTGTCCCCACTTTTGAAGATTGGGACAACTCTGGCAGCTTTCCAGGTCTTAGGGATATTGCCAGCAGACAGGATAGAGTTGACTATGGAAGCAATTGGTTTGGCAATTGCTGGGGCACCAAGTCTTAGGAACCTAAATTGTAGTAAGTCAGGTCCACATTGGCTGCTTAGTTTTAATTTGAGAAGTGCTTTTGTAATCTCCTCTTCGGATACTGGGCCAAATTGAAAATTGTGGACAATGTTGGGAGGGGGTGGGGCTATAGGGGTACTCCCAGGATGAGATTCAGGTTTGTGGTTTGGGTTGCGTTTTGCTAATAAGTTAGTAGCACACCCCCCAAAGTAATAATTGAATGCATTTGCAATGTCGGTGGGGTTTGTCAGAGTAATATCGCCCCTAGTGATATTACTTGGGTGTTGATGGTTAGAAGGCTGGAATATATTGTTGATAACCTTCCAGAAGTTAGCTGGGTTTGATGTGTTCTGGAGGAGATTGTCAGAGTAATATTGTGCTTTAGCATGCCTTGTTTGCTTTGTGCACATGTTCCGCAGGCATCTGTAGTGATTGAGATCCTTGGTAGTGCCAGTTATTTTGTGGCTTTTCCACAAGGCATCCCTGAACTGGTAGAGTGCTATAAGGTCAGGTGTAACCCATGGAACGTGGGCACCCCGTACCCTTATTCTGCGTAGTGGAGCATGGGTATCACAGAGTTTTAAGAACTCGGATTGGAAATAGTCGAACGCAGAATCAGGGCCAGGAATTAAATCGATTCTGTGCCAAGGGCAGTTGGTAAGGTCAGCCAGAAACTGTTGTGGGTTAAAGTTTCTAAATGTTCTAGTGAGGAGAACTTTAGGGCTTGATTGGGGTGGTTTAATTTTCCTTACACAGTACACTATTGCATGGTCACTGAAAATGTCAGGAAGGATGCCAGAGGATTGGATTCTGCTGGGATTTGAGGAGGGAATCCAGTCAAGCAAGTAATGGTTGTGCGATTTCAGGTTTTTTCATGTGGGTTGGGAAATGAGTTGCGATAGGTTAAGCGACTTGATTTGTGTGTGGATTTTGTGGTTTTTATGGTCAAGCCAATTAAAGTTAAAATCCCCAAGAACTAGCAGCTCACTCTTCTCATTCTGAGAGGAAATGGAGCCAAGAAACTGGGTGATATCAGTCAGAGATTGTAGAGGGGCTTTAAGGGGGCGGTAGATGCCAGCAATCAGGACAGGCTTAGAGAAGGGGAGGCAGATTCTGCCAACTAGGATTTGAAAAGAGGTTGGTCTATGGGGGCAATTTACCAGTGTAAATTGTAAGGTTGTGCAATATAAAATAACACCCCTCCTCCTCTCTTTGACCCATCTCTCCTAAAAATTGAGTATCCCTGAATGGCAATATGTGCATCAGGAGTTTTAAAGGTTAGCCATGTTTCTGTAAGAACGATGGCTTTGGGTTTATGCATAAGGCACCATGCCCTTAGTTCATCCAATTTGGGCAGCAGACTCCGGATATTTATATGGACGAGAGATAGCCCTTTTTGGAATTTGAAGGGGGTATTCTCAGGGGTATGGGACAGAGTTGAAGTGGGAGGACCTGGGTTAGGTTCAATATCACCTGCTAAAGAGAGTAATAGTATGAGTAGAAATTTGAGTGGTTGTTTACAATTTGTTACTTTATGATGTTTGCCATTTGAGTGTGCAGTGGTTGGTGTGCTGGTTTTCAGGGTTCTCCACCAACATTCAGTAGATAGTGCAAGGCTTTTGAGTAATCCAGGGTGTATGGTGATGTTGGGCGTGGGCCAGGTGAGATGTGTTTGTAGTGGATAGACAGAGTAACATTTCAATGAGGCCATGAGAAAGAACAAAGTGGAGGTGAAAAGCAGGTTCATTATGCCAGAGGTAGGCAGAGCTGCATGGAGCTGTTGTGAGCCAAGTGTGTGTGCGTAGACTAAACAGCATGGATCAGAATAGCTCACCGTTTGTTGCCATGTGTAGAAGAGTTTGCAGAAGGATGCAGTCCCCAGTCACCTCTAGTCAAACTATAGTCTAACTATATTTCTCACTTGAAAGCTCACTTTAAATGGCTCACTATCTAATGCCAATGCAGTGCCGGCAGATGCAGGAGGGGTTTTGCTTTTATACAGCTAAAGCAGTGGGTGGAGGATGTGTGCAGAGTGTTTTGTTGGTGTGTGTGTGTGTGTGTGTGTGTGTGTGGGGGGGGGGGGGTTACAGGGGGCTGCAGTGGGTGTAGGGGGGGGCTGCTGGTGTTTGTTTTGTGTATGTAGAGGGGGCAGCAATCTGTTTTGTTTGTGTGTTTGGAGGTCTGCAGTATGTTTTGTGGGTTTAGAGGGGGCTGCAGTGTGTGTCTTCAGTGGTGTAGAGCAGCGATGCGCAAACCGGTGGGTGATTATCTGCTGGGGAACGCGGGGTTACAGAGGCCTCGCGCACTTCCCAAATGCATTTAAATAAAATGCCAGGGAAGCGATGAAGACCTCTATAACTCTCTCTTATCTTGGTTCAGATGTCTTCTGATGACGTGTCACCATGGCAACGCAGCGTCAAATGATGCTGTGGAGTCATGTTACGTCACATGGCCATGGCAATGCGACATCATGACGTCAGAACAGCTGAGTCAAGATAAGGAGGGGGCATGTGGAGAGGGGCACAGCCGACGGCGGGGCGTAGGGGGAAATTATTGTGCTCCCCGGTGTAGAGGTGTAACGCCTGTATGCCCGTAGACCTGGCCAGTCCCCAGTACTGAGGTGGGTAAGGGTATAACATGCACCCACAGCAGTGAGGGTGTGCCCGGAGTGTGGTAAGATGCATTGCCGGGCCTGGTGAGAAAAGGGTTAACAATATACTTGCTGAGTCTGGTGTGCCAGAGGTCGGAGGGTTAATGTCCAAGAGCCTAGCGTCAGGGGCAGGAGAAAGCAGCGTAGTGAGGTCCAAAGCAGAGTTCAGGGGTAGAGAGGAACCCGTAGTCAAGCCGATCTGAGATCAATCCAAGGGAATCCAAACAGAGACAGGAACAAGGAGCTGAAACAGAGAGCTTGGCAAAGTCACTGCACACAGGAGCCACAGAGAAGCTATGCTGAGCGATGACGGAGAGGGCAGACTGGGGTTATAAAGGAAGGAGGACCAATGGTAGCAAGGGGTGGAGCGGAGGCCTGGCTGAGTGCTTGCAGTGATAAGTCCAGGTGAGCAGGAAGGGAGACAGGGGAGTGATACCTGTAATAGCCTGCAGCCGATGAGGGGCGGCGCCAGCAGCACGCGAGGGCAGGTAAGAGGATCGGGTGCGCGCGCCTTCTGTAATGCTGCCATGCGCGCGCCCCGATCGCGTGCATGCAGATGCGGCGTGCGCCGCGGAGGAACGGCTCGGCGTGGAGGAGGTAAGATTTTGAGAGAGCGGGGAAATGGGGCAGGGAGCTGCCGTGGGGCCAGAGGTGATGGGGATCCGCTGAGAGGCGCGTGTCCCCTGATCTGTTACAAGAGGCTGGAGGAGTGCTACAGAGTGTGTTTTGGTATGTGTGTGTTTCTGTAGTTTTGTGGGTTTACAGCGGGCTGCAGTGTGTGTTTGTGGGTGTAGAGGGACTGCATGCTCGGTGTTTGTCTGTGTGTTTTGTGACTGTAGAGGGTGGAGGATGGCTGCAGAGTGTTTTGTGGGTGTAGAGGGGGCTGCAGTGTGTGCAGGGGGCTGCAGAGTGTGTGTGTATTTATAGAGGGAGGCTGTTCGTACGAACAATTTCCTTTTAATAAACACATGAAGTAAATTATGTAGACGATCATGCTGATAAAAATCAATATGACTTAAAAAAAAGTGTCTACAAAAGTGCCTACAATATCTTTTTAATTAAAAATTAAAAATAAGCCTACAGTTAGCCTATAATAGTAATAATCTCCACAGTACAAGGCATTACTCGCCAATAATGCTCTGGCTGTGTTAAAGTCCCTTGGCTTCTCCTCGGACTTTCAACTCTTCCATCCAGGGCATTATTGACCAGTAATGCCCTGTTCTAAGGGGATTATTACTTAAATAATTTTACCTTATTAATATAAGAATGCATTTTAGATGCTGAGTTACACTGACATAAGGATTGATTGAATCTGAAGGCAGCCATTTCATGAACCATGGGAAGCAGGATCTTTCCTGATCGATCACTGGAGAACAAATTGATTGGCAGCTTAGGCAATTAGTTTTCAATAAAGGTAATCAAAGGCTAAATGTATTAAAACTATTTTCTTATGTAATTGCTCCTTTGACAAAATGGTATATATTATTGTCATTTTAAAATTGAAAGAGTATCAAATAAACTTTTAAAATACATTTCCTTTTAAAACTACTGTAGATAGGTGTTGCAGAGGGGAAAGAACTGGTTTAGTGCTTAGATGGCACTTTGCCATACATTTTAGATAGTATCATAAAATACATTTTATGGACACATTGCCTTTGTAATAAGTTGACTCCCAAGAGTGCCCTGGAGGAATGAGCAATGGTATGTGATGTTTCTACATCTTTGTGGGCACAAAACATCTGCTCCCATTAAGTTGCAAAGAGAATACCATGCATATACATGAGAGTCTGGAAACCTTATTTTGCTTTGTCAAATGCAGAAGACAATTTCCATTTTCTATCCCCTTATTCCCTAAGCCAAAGAAAATGTGAAATGATAGAAACAATTAAAATGTTGTCATGTTGTGGAAACCAAGAATATATGTCTAGGGGATACTTTTGTTTAAACAATCATTTGAGATTTAAAAATATATTAAAGAATAGGATTTAATAAAACACTGATTTTATGTGGTCCTATTCATTAAACAACACAATCTCTACTGTAAAATTGCTCAGAAACTGAATACAATTTGATGCAATAAAAATATGTACAGTAATTATCAACATAGTCGTGAAAAATTATCTGAAGAAACTCATGACTTGATCTCAATTACAAGCATTTTTGATAGAAATAGACCACCCAATGAGAGAAAAATTGGCAACAAAAAGAAAGAGAGAGAAAGCAATTTATGTGTTGGCGAATTTGCTTTTACCACAATCATATTATCTTATACTTCACGTAAATATATTCAAATTATGTATTTGCGTATTTCCAAGGTGCAGTATACTGTAACACCCTCAAGGATTGTTCCCAGAATTTGTTCACATCACCAAGTGGATTATAGGTTATTTTGTTGTATTGTATTTGTAGCCCCCTGTAAACAGCACAGGCTATACATATCTCTCCTACTGTGGTAAGTCCTGTTAAGAGCATGCCCCAGTAGTAATCATGGGTTTTCCCCCTTCACGCCCTGCCCTTAGTGATCGATGCAGGCCCCTGACTCTGCTGCAGGCATGAGACAGAGGGGAGGTCCTGCTGACATCATGAGGGGTGGGGCTGACACTATTTAGCAGCCAGCTCCTGTGAGTGTCTGTCTATCTACTTCCAGTGAGTTCTCCTCCGGGTCTACTCTGGAAGTCTGTCCTGGGAGCTGGAGGAGAGATACCAATAGGACTCTGGCCTATGATAGTTGGCGAGGAGCAGAGCTCCGGTGGGACCAATGCCTCTCATCCTGATGAGGGGGTGATGGGGAAGATCTACCCCCCACCCAGAGGGGACCCTCTGAGGTGGGCACTGGGGTACTGAGGCCCCGCACAGACCATCCTGTGGAGTACCTCTTGGAGGATAGGAGAGGAGAGGAGAAAGGCTGTACACCTTGGGATTTCTGTGTGTGCTGCTGCTGCTATTGCTGTTGTTGTTGTTGCTGTATGCTGCAAGGCTGCTGTGTGCTAAGTGGAGACAATAAAGAGAGACATTGCTGATCTTACTAAAGACAGTGTTGTGATTCTGGAGCATCCACCCTGGGACCAGAGTCCTTTTCTTCTATAAGGGTCCTACCCCATACCCTGGGAAGGTATAGATGATGGAGGCTCTGCACCACCACTAAAAGAATGAGGCAACTACCCCAGAAGCCTGGTCCTGTCTCCCCAACAA
Source organism: Ascaphus truei (assembly GCF_040206685.1). NCBI lineage: Eukaryota > Metazoa > Chordata > Amphibia > Anura > Ascaphidae > Ascaphus > Ascaphus truei. The sequence goes on from NC_134487.1 coordinate 111,697,822, forward strand.
CATCGCGGGAAGCTCAGGCCCTCCTGTTACCTACAGGTAATGCACCACTCAAGCCGTGTAACCAGCCCTCACACACCTTAGATATTGCACTTGAGTATGGGGGGGGGGGGGGACATGGGTTACATATTGTATGTGTAGCCATGTGTAAAATTGGTGTACATATCTCTTTCATGCTGGCAGTAATCCTGGTAAGTATGCAGGGTTGCCAGTAACAATCATGGAGGTTTGCCCTCAACCACTAGTGAGGTGTCATATGTCCCAAAGGAAGTGACAACATGCTGTGTGTCCACGATTAGTGACACAGAGGGTGTCTGTTTTCTGGAGGTGATATAAGACACAGCACTGCCTAAAGTTAGTGGTTCAGTTGCTGTTTGTGCTCTGACTCTGTTCAGGAGAGTCATGTGGAGGTCTGCAACAGTGTTGCAGTGTCTGATGCAATAGCTGTGAGTCTGTGCAGCTCAAAGCAGAGAGACAAGCTGGTTAATCTCCCTAAGGGGAGAGGTGGAGAGCAACACTATTAGGAGAGGAGGAACCTTCCTAATGGAGTGCAGCAAAGGAATGAGCGGCTGAGCTGACCGCTGCGAGGGGCAGTCTGCCTGAACCATGCCTGAACCATGCCAATAAAGATGCCCTTATTCATCAAAGCCCTCATGTGTGAGTGTGGAGTTACACACCAGAGGAAGGCACCTGGAAGGAGTTCCTCATCAGAACCATCTCCCTGCGGACGCAGAGATCCTGATGAGGTGGAGGAGCTGCACTGTATGTAGGTAGGACTCTAGCACACTACCTCAGATGCCTGTCTGGGTTGACATTCCCCACACAACATCATGCGGAAGACTCAGGAGTCCTGTTGCCAACAGGTGCACCACCAGACATGACCATGTAATGGGGACTGGTTAGACCACAGGGGCCAATGTGAGATTGGGTGGGTCAGCCGGGCCAGAAAATCCGGTACATTTGGAGGTGCTGCTGAGATTACTGTCAACAGGACAGGCTTTTGCTATGCACACTGGGAAAAAGGAGAGTGTATGCTGCCAGTTAGTGCTGTGTTGGTACGGAACCAGGGGTAGTCTGGGAGGCTGGTGGAGTTGTCAGACCCTAGGGACGACCTGGGAGCCTGAAAGGAGTTGGGGGTCTGGAGACAGGGCTATAGCTGTCCTAGTCACCTTGAGGTAGTGCTAGTTGGTAGGATGCCTAAAGGGATAGCCTGTTAACGAGGTCAGGAATCCTGGAGAGGGTCTGCGCTAGACTGACCAACAGTAATTAGACACCCCAGTACTGCATGGAGAATCCAGAGTACTCTAGCCCATTCCAGACCACTTACCGCAGTCAGCACAGATTGGAGGGAAAGGAAAGACACAGCATACACAGAGAGAGTGAGCCTAGCCTGAGGTAGTGCAACACAAGTCAGACCTACATTAGGTACACAAGGTGGTGCATCGGGCAATCTTTATTGTATCGGTATGGCAGCTGCCCCGCAGAGAGGAGCTCCATGTACAATAACAGCAAAAACAGTGAAAGAATGGTGACCGCAAGAATGGAGGATCCGCGCAGCGTGGAAGGTCCAAGATGGCGGACGGAGGCAGATGGAGAGAGCGCACGTGGTGTGAGTCCTAATGAAGAGCAAGCTACGGAAATGACTTTTGCTAGCCTGCTATGGAGTGGCGCCAAGGCAGTGGCCGCGCCGTTTTGGTCCTGCCTGGGGCCGCGGGGTGATACCTGAGAGGACAGTCTGGAGGACATTGTGGTGTGTGAGGGAAGCGATGGATCTGCTTGCCAGTCAGCGTACAACACACAACGAGCTACCTCAGTTGCTAGAGTGATTGGCAATGTACACCAAGATGGCGGTTCCCGCTTCCCTGGGAGACCGCGTGGGCCGATTGCAGAGAATACTGCAAATGCAAAAGTTGCAGAGAGTTGGCCGGGAGTGGTGCCAAAAGGAAAATCCCACCCTGATGGGAGGTATGGCGCGAAAGCTGCGGCCGCGCCCTCAGGGACAGTAACAGGCTCAGCCCCAGTGCTGGGTCACCCTGTGAACTTGTGAGACCCTCCCCTAATATCTACCAGGGGGAGTAGTTTCCAATTGTGCCCAATGAGAGTGGAGCTAGCTGAGGGAGGAGTTACCAAACCGACCCCTGCCCTTCAGTTGCGAGAAGCTGGTGAGCAGGCAATACCACTACAGAAAGTGTCCCCGGTAATCAGCGCTGCCAGCGGAAAGGAGAAAGAGAATTGTGCAAACCAAGCTGTTGCAAGGAGTTGGCCGGGATTGGTGCCAAATAAGGAATCCCGCCCTGCTGGGGGATATGGCGCAAAAGCTGTGGCCGCGCCCTCCTGGACTGTGACAGGCTCAGAGCCAATTATGGGCCATAACGTGAATTTGTGGGACCCTCCTCTGATATTCACCAGGGGAAGGGGTCTCTATCTCTGCCAAGCGGGAACGGAGCTGACTGAGGGAGTAGCTGAAGGGGAGACCCCTGCTCTTCAGTGGCAACGAGCTGGTGAACAAGAGAGACCCCTGTGCCAAGTGTCTCCCTTAACCAGTACTACAAAGAGCGAGATGGACATTGGGGTACACCCCTATTCACTGCCAGGAGGCTTCCTGGTAGTCAAAGCTGGGCACGTCGCGGAGGCGGGAGCGGACACAGCCATGCAGACGGCTGAAGCCCCGTGCGCGGTCCGGAAAGAACCTATTGATCCCGGAGTATGGGGATCGCTCCTAATGATCAGAACGGAGCCTGAAGAGAAAGGGGCCTACAAACGCGGTGAGAACCCGGAACCTCAGCGTCGGTCCCCTGCAGGAGTGCCACTCCCCGAGTCGGATTTCGGCTCCTCGGACGAGGAACAAGTGACCCCGACGACGGTGGTGATGCACCTACCGGCAGACCACTACAGCAGTGCTGCAAAAGAACCGGCACTTACCTGTGTCGTGGCAGAGCGGAGTCTCAAGTCACCTGTGCAGAGACAGCCGGAGAGGCATATGTTCCAAAGGAAGTGACAACATGCTGTGTGTCCATGATTAGTGACACAGAGGGTGTCGGTTTTCTGGAGGTGATATAAGATACAGCACTGCCTAAAGTTAGTGGTTCAGTTGCTGTTGGTGTTCTGACTCTGTTCAGGAGAGTCATGTGGAGGTCTGCAACAGTGTTGCTGTGTCTGATGCAATAGCTGTGAGTCTGTGCAGCTCAAAGCAGAGAGACAAGCTGGTGAATCTCCCTAAGGGGAGAAGTGGAGAGCAACACTATTAGGAGAGGAGGAACCTTCCTAATGGAGTGCAGCAAAGGAATGAGCGGCTGAGCTGACCGCTGCGAGGGGCAGTCTGCCTGAACCATGCCTGAACCATGCCAATAAAGATGCCCTTATTCATCAAAGCCCTCATGTGTGAGTGTGGAGTTACTCACCAGAGGAAGGCACCTGGAAGGAGTTCCTCATCAGAACCATCTCCCTGCGGACGCAGAGATCCTGATGAGGTGGAGGAGCTGCACTGTATGTAGGTAGGACTCTAGCACACTACCTCAGCTGCCTGTCTGGGTTGACATTCCCCACACAACATCATGTGGGAGACTCAGGAGTCCTGTTGCCAACAGGTGCACCACCAGACACGACCATGTAATGGGGATTGGTTATACCACAGGGGCCAGAAAATCCGTTACATATGTTTTTATTTATATAGAGTCAAACGTGTATTCAGCGCTTCACAAAGAATACAGTACAGTGAATTATAATTATACAATAAGTGCAGCAAAATATGACAATAGGAAAGGAAATCCCTGCCCCAAAGAGCTTACAATCTAAGACGTTTAATGGTAAACTTACAGAGACAGTAGGTGAGGGAGTAAGTGCTGTAGATGGCAGTGCTTGATCATAATGGGTGGTAGGAGTGACTGAGTGTGGGACAATAGCCATGAGTGCAGGCTTTTGGGATATTTGATTTGTGGGGTGAGATTTAAGGCTGTCAGTATTAAATGAAGTTTAACACCATTTACAGGGGAAGAGATGGCAGGGAGGCATGAGTGAGATCAGGTGTGTATGTCTGGCTTCAGGCTATGGAGAGATCCCAAGCAGCGGGAAGGAGTAGATAGAGGGTGTGAATAGAGGATTTATGTGGGTGTTTTTTGTTGCGGGGTATAGAAGTTGTTGGGAGAGAGGTGTATAAATAATGGTGCAGTGGGGAGTGAGGATGTTGGAGAAAACGGAGACATTCACAAAGGAGTTAGAAAACAGTAAGCAGGCAAAGCAGTAGAGTGGGCAAAGTAAGATGCAGGAGGAGATACTTCACAGGTAATGGAGGATAAACGTGAACAAATAATCACAAATGTTAAAAGTGAATGTCTCACCTTGGCAAAGTTGTAATGCAGAGTCCAGATGTTCCTCCAATCCAGTAAGTGGCCATACTACTAAATTCCAACTTATTTTACTCTAAATTTGTGTTAAAAATTATTTGAATTTAATTCTGTAACCCATATTCAAAGTTGATTGCTAAATCTCTAGTTTGACTTTTTTTCAATAAAGAAAATCTAAAAAACAAGTATTGACTTCCTTAAAACACAATACTGTTCTTTATTTGTCCATGAGAAATTTAAAGTAGAGGCCTATTTGTAGCCATTTAACCCTTAGGGTGCGCTTATGATGTTAAGGGAAAGTCATTTGATTTTTGTTTAAAGCCATCACTGAAAGCCTGGCAAGCACCCCATTATCGCTACCCCAAGCAGTCACATGGTTGTTATTCCAGAAGACACTGCCGCCAATCTTCGAGCATTTAAAGGGTAAACACGTTGTCTTTCTCGAACTCATAGTTACACAAATAGAAATATCACAGCCATTGTTGCTCCAACTGGTGCGTTAGCGTTGGACACACACAAGCGCCAGTGAGAGCAGATGCCATTTAATAGCATTAGATGAGCGTGAAAAGGGGACGGGGCTACCATGCTTATGGACCCGCTGGTGCACAATGACGGCTGCTACATCTGTAAATAGAATTAAATACAACTTCTATCCTTTAATGATAAATGCTGTCAAGTCTATCTTTAAGTGCAATAACATAGTGCTACAACAAAATCTATTTGGATTTCCACCTTTATAAGAAGAAAAAAGAAATACTAATAGCAATGAGGACTTTGTTACACCCGATGATTTCTAATAAAAATGAAAGATAGTGTAGTTATCTTCTACTGTGAAATGAAGTTGTTCTAGGTTTATAAAAGGAATATTCAATTGTGTCACCGCAGCTTCTGTTTGTTGGCAGTCACATCTTTCTTTCAAACCAACTCTCATAAATAAATACTTCAGATAGTAATTAAGGATGGTCAGGTTTGGCAACGTACAGATGCAGTGATCTTTATTTTAAGCCCTGGCGCACATTAACTCGTGTCAATGCAATAAAGAAAAACACATTTATTTTTTTAGATTCCCATGATAGTTATGCAATTTATTTATATTCTTGCATAATTACCATTCAGGAGTAGGTACTCCATAAGCAAAATATGTGTTCCCAGGACTGCTTACAGAGAGAGCTCAGTAAACTTTAATTCGCTGATTAGGCACATGGTGCCTGTAACAGGGACTTACCCCTGTTAAGAAACTTGCCTCTAATCTAGCAGTGTGCTGGTTAATTGAATACCAGCAATTTACCAACCCCACTTGGCTGATTAGAGCTCTGTCAGAAATAGCCTGTTCTGAGACACAGGAGGAGGATTCCTTTGTCTCAAAATTGGGGGCTGAACCAAGGAAGGACAGACAGATTTTTCCTTAGTCCACACTGGACTGACCAGAGGAACAGATGTCTTGAGCTGCACAAGGACTGGACTGTATGCTGATAGCAAGACAAGGGGACCAGACCTCTAAACCTGGACAGACATTGCCTTTGCACACAAAGGTGCTGACCCAGGAGAGCAGAGAGGCTTCCCCTACAGCTACAAGAGACAGATAAGACTTTCTTTTGGGACTGTTATATATGTGCATAAATGTATATATATTTTATGCTAGCAATTAGCTTAGCTAACCACCCAGTTAAAGAGGGCTGGACTACATGTGTAGATATTCTCCAAAGTGGAGCAGGTTTTCTTTTGCTTATTTTGAAAGCTTTTGCTGTGTTAAAGGGACAGGCGCAATATAGCCTAATTTTAGTTTCACTTTAAACTGTCTCCATTTCGTACCTCTGCACATGTCTCTTACAGTGCCACTATAGAATAGAATGTATATGTTAAAATGTGGAATTCACCGCACAATATATAAATATAAAATATGTACAGTATCACCTAATACTGAAATACTCATTTATTCTGCACTGAACTACAGCTATTTCTGTTTTATACTGTATATATAAATAAATATATATTTATTCTGCACTGGACTACAGCAATTTCTGTTTTCTACTGTATATATAAATAAATATATATACTGTACAGCAGAGACTGCGACTATACTAACACAAACCAGTGGCAATCGCCAAAAAGACCCAGGTACACCCAGGTACATCCTGGATACATGCCTTAAACTTTCCTTAAACTAGACCCAGCATTTCTGCATTGATTAATGGCCCATCAGATTAACAGCGGGGGTCCCTGGCAGTCCTATTCAAACTGAATGGGATTGCCAGGGACCCCTGCTGTGTTAATCCTATGGGTCATTAGTCAATGCAGAAATGCCTTAAACTTGCCTTAAACTAGCCAAGTTACACCCAGAACATACCCAGAATGTAACCGGGCTAGTTTAAGGTAAGTTTTAGAATAGTCATGGTGTTGTTTGTATATACACATATATAATTAATCTACATACACACAAACTTCAGTATCTCTCCTTTGTATAAGGGTTTTGTGGGCAGTTATAACTTTTTTCTGATGCGGCTAATGTTTTACAGTGTAGAGATTGCCTCTCATGCCCATAAGAGACCTGAGTATTTTTTGGGCAATAGATGAAAATGATTTTGCTATTAAAACAATTCCTTCGCTACCTTAGGAGCCAGCAGTTGAGAGCAAACCTGTCATGCAAAGCACTTTTTTTATGTTGGAACTTTAACATCTTACTTTTAGCTGTGCTGCATACTAAGTACTAATTTACAATGTCAGTGATCGTAACACTACACAAACCACATTACCTCCTTCCCTGCCCTGCAACTTGTCCATGATATGATAGAATAAATGTAGTTTCACCTGCTACCATCCATGTTGTCACCTATCTAATAAACCTTTTTTTATTTAGATTTATGCCTAGCCCCAGTTTTGTGTTTTGCTGTGCTCTGCTTTTTTCTTCATTTTTTGGATCCTCTCTGATTACTGCGTGGCTGGAGGCACGTACACAAGGACGGAGTTCACCTCAAATGTGAGTTATATCCTGAATAGGGATCAGTGATTTTTACTTAAGGATGGAGATGACCTATAGGCTCTAGGGTTGGTATACCTGGTATATTAGAGAGGTTACAACTGTCTTCATTGACAATAGTTAGCATCAATAACCTCTACTCAGGTTCACATACAGTATATAGCCCCTTATTGGAGATTCATCTGTACTCCACTTATAATACTCACAGGTGTATATACAAAACCATCCTGACCTTGATACACACTGATAAGTACAATCAATTGACATATATTTATGCTACCGGATATTTAACTCTGAAGCACTGATATTGGGACTTTGTGTGACGGGAGGGGGTAAGCAGGCTATATAATAAAGGACAACCCATTTGGTTACCCCTGCTCCGTGTTAGCTCTTGAGCCCAGTAACATTGTATTACTGCATTATACTGTCTGTAATAAAACCATTTTTTGTGTTTTTCTCTCTCCGGGCATGCAATCGAGAAGGGATTGCTTGTGTATGCATTTCAAGGGGGGTTTTGCAGAGGAACTGTTGTCCGAATATGCCTAGGAGGTTGGGGTCCAGAGTTACTGGTTCCCCAATAAATGTACCCGGAAATCATGCCTAATTCTTGGATACAAGTAAGCACATTTTCCCGGCAATACCTCCCCTTGAAAACGTAAGTGCGACTCATCACTAGGGCATCCTGCTTCAGCACAACTCAGAAAGGAGAATGAGGCAGAGGGATAAAAATGTATTCCTGTAGCTGAGGGAATCCATAGGTTATGGGGGTTACCCCAGCCTGTGCCAAAGTGACACACAAACAATATATGGTTTGTGGGTACCCAACCATACTTAAGGTTGGGGGGACACTGAGAGTCCAACTTGAGTCAAAGGGAAAGCATGGGGGGCATCATGTAGACAGAAATAAAAAGAGTACATATTTCCCTTTTCTTTTCCCTGTACCCAGAGAATCAGAGTGTATTAAAATGTAGTTTTAATATGTTTAAACGTTCGGAACCCATGTCCAAAAAGGCAGCCCGTGGAAACCCATAGGCGTAGGTATGTCTGCTGGACATTAGAGTTCAAAGCAGCCAGAGGATGCCAAGAAGTGCGAACAGCATTTGCTTAGTGGGGAAACGCAGAGTACTAGGTCCGGAGATCAATGGCAGTCCTCTGGGATGCCAATTGTTATGCCAGATCTAGGGGCACCTGCCCAGTGGGTGGCATTGGGATAGCTGGGGGAGATGTGGCATGCTTGCACATGTCCCTTAGCTATTTAACATTTCCTGCTGACCCAGTTTTTCTACCCGGCTTGGCTCTGATTGGCTGCATGAGAAGTTCCTATGCGCTGATTGGCTCTTCGGTCTGTTTCTATTTTATGAATGAAGCAGCGCATACTATAAGAAGCCATGAGCCAATCAGATTGTGTGTTCCCCTAGATTCAGAGCCTAAAGAGCGCAGGCAGGCTTTTCAAAGTAGCTTTGTTCGGAATAGCAAAGCCACCGGCGTTGATTTCAAGCCTGAAAAGCCTGCCCGCCAGAGACTAAGTCCAGCATTTTGCGTCCAAGTTCTCAGAATCGAACGTAGCGGTCGCGGCTGGCATTTTATGCTGATTTGAGTTTGAGGAGATTTTTTAAAATGTATTTATTTTTTAAAATGTTTTACCAGGAAGTAATGCATTGAGAGTTACCTCTCGTGTTCAAGTATGTCCTGGGCACAGATTTATAAAAATGCATGGTTACATTAAAAGAACAGGGTTAAAAAGTCAATTCACAGACATTTCATGGACAGAGCTGGAAAATTGGGTACAGGGGAAAAGGGCCTTGCGATTTTCCGAATCAAATAGAGCAGCTTTACCATCACTTTAACATCACCAAACAGCAGCAAACAGCTCACACCCTTTGGCTGCCCTTCACTGTGCCAAAGGCTTTCTGCCTTTGAGGCAATGCAGATGTACACTGGGGTGGTTGATTTTATTATTTTTTGGTGAAAACAACATAGGAGTTATAGGAATTATCTATACAACAGCACATTACTGTAAATGCCACTTTTAACATTTTTCTTATTCTAAATTCTGGAAACAAACAGTGACATTAGATCAAAATAACTTTCAAAAGAAAAAAAACTTAGAACTTATTTGTATCACTTTCTCCTATTCACTTTGTTCTTGTGTTTTGCGTATTATTGCTCTATTAAATTAAACATGGATGATATAAAAAGAAAGGAAGTAAGAAAGGACAGAGGAGAAGGGAAGAAGAAAGAGAGGTGAGAGTAGAGAAAAAAGAGATGGGGCGGAGGGGAGGGAGGGCTCAGATAGAAGGGGGACTCATCTTGCCACCCCACCCGCATCCCGGTCCACTGCAAGGTCTCTCCTTCTTTTTCTTTCTTTTTATTTAATTTTAATTTTAGTTTTTATGTTCTTATGTCACGGGCCATGCCTCCCAGATCTTGTTAAACTGGTCTATTTTTTGGTTGGGGATGGCTGAGAGATGTTCCATGAGTCTGACCTCATTGATTCTATGGATTACCATTTGTTTTGAAGGTGCTTTAATTTTTTCCCACTTCACTGCTATTGAGCATCGGGCTGCAGTGAGGATGAATGAAGCTATTTTCCTTTGTGAATTCGGTAGTTCCTCTATAGGTTTGGATAACAAGAATGACAGCGGTTCATCTGTAACGATACTCCAGTGTGGTCTTGGATCATCACTCTGATCATATCCCAGAATGTTTGAATTTGAGGACAAGACCACCAAATATGGACCAGATCCCCTCTTTGGCCACACCCCCTCCAACAAAGGTCAGACATACCTGGGGAGATCTGGCTCAGACTACTCTGGGTTAAGTACCATTGAAATAAAATGTTATATATATTTTCTTTTATCGTAGTGCAAATTGATGTTTTGGCTGCCGATTCCCAGATATACTCACAGTCATCTTTATCTATTTCTATATTGAGGTCTTCAACCCATTTTATCATGTAACTATGGTTGACGCTCCCGTTGACAGCGTTATTCCCGTATAGATTTCCAAGATCAGACCTCTCTGATATACTCCTTTTCCACATAGTTTTTAAAATTTTGTTATTTCTGGGAACTTTGTTTGTTGAGAAATTTCTATCAAGAAGTGTCTGATCTGGAGGAAACTAAATAATGGAAAGTAATGGGGGTGGTATTTCTGTTGCATTTTTTTAAATGATAGAATCACCCCTCTCTCCACCAAATCTATCACTGAAATGATGTTGGCTTCTTTAAATTGTTTGAAGTCTTTAGGGTTACATCCTGGAAGAAAATCTGGATTGTCAAAAATAGGGGTTAATAAGGAAGGACTGGATGACAAGTTGTATTTTTTTTTTGCAGTTGATGGTTGATTTTCAATGCAGCTGTGAACAAAAAGTTATTTGTGTCCTTTTGGCTCATTAACATTCCAGTGGGTCGGCTTGACGTTCCACAAAGTATAAACAAATGTTAACCCTTAGCACGCTGGTCCTGTGCAGAGGGGAGCAGCTCTTGGGGAGCCCCATCAGGCTGTCCACGTTTGGGGCAACGCAGATGTAAACAGATTTGGGCTGACTCGCGGTCAGGAGGGACATGTTCTCAGAAACGACCGTAGTGTTCGCGGCTGGGGTTTTATGCCGATTTGAGTTCCAGGAGATTCCGGGCTACAGTAAGTCCCGAGCAGGGTAAAACTCTCCCATATACAGTAATTCCCTGCACCTAGGAAAGTCTAGTTTTTGAAACCAGACCCCCAGTAAGTGTGCATTTTCCTCTGTATTTTGTATTTCACTGTGTATAAGCGAATTTATGCCGAATAAACTACAATTTATTTCTCTACATTTTGTGTTTTGCTCAATGAATGATCCTGGTTAAAATATGTAAATAACCTGGTCTCCCGTGACAGTTTGTTCTCCTTTTCTGCCAATTCCTTCCCTAACTTAGGAGCCAGCAGTTGAGAGCAAGCTTATCATGCAAAGCAATTTTTTATATTGCCACTATAACACATTGCTTTTAGCTGTAGTCCATACTAAATACTAATTTACAATGTCAGTGTTCTTTACACTACACAAACCACATTACCTTCTTCCCTGCCCTGCAACTTGTCCATGATAAGATAGAATAAAGGGGCTCTTGTCTCCAGCACAATCTGGATCTTAAATCTCCCACACAGTTGCATGCATATCTGATATATTCAACACTACCTTACACTGCAACATGCCCATGAACAATTATGATAGCATAATCTGCTACCCACAGATTCTGCTATACCAAGTATTACTTTATAGTAAACCAAAAGGGGTCTACCCCACACTCAAACAAGATACAAAAAGTAATTCAAAGTAACATTTTTATTAATGAGGACAAACTATTCAAAATTATCAAACCAAAACAACCAAACATAATGCAAAAATAGTGCAGAAATACAAAAAGCTCCGGATGGGTCTCTACCATTTAAAAGGATAGTACTACATTTTTTTAAGTATATAGGAATGGGCCAGAAGAAATTGTTAGTACCCTGAAACATCAGTGTTGCTACATTTACTTCTATGACTTTTTGGGTTTTGCCTTTTATTTGTTTATTTTCCTACTTTTACTATTTTTAATTTTTTCCCTTTTTTGTATTTTTTGCAATATTTTTGCAATATGTTTGGTTGTTCTGGTTTGATGTATTTCGAATATTTTGTCCTCAGTAGTAAAAATATTACTTTAGATTACTTTTTGTATCTTGTTTGAGTGCGGTGTAGACCCCTTTATGTTCACTTTATGGGAATTGGTGAAAATTCCATGTCTCCCCAGCACAATGTCTGTATCTTTTAAAGATACTCATATTTTATACATAGGTGGGGCTGTCTGTCCAGTGTGATACACATTACTCTATTGTACAACATGTTGAGAGGTGTAGGGTGTACAACAATAATAAACAGCAATCTAGCCCCCTTCTACAGCTAAGTGTGTGCCTGTCATATTCATCAATCCTCTACATTCCAACAGGATAAGGGAGATCCCACCCAAAACATTGGTACTGCACCTGGCAGGTGAAAGGTTAAAAATGAGAGTGGCAAATGCTAATCATTGACCCCCTATATTTTGTACGACATCTTGTATTACCAGAGCAGTATCCCTAAACATCACAATTCTTGTTAGTGGTCTTTGCAGGTGCAGAGCTGTGCATGCCAGGCTCTTATGTCTTGCTGACCGTATACTCTTTGCTGCTTGCATGGTGCTCCATGAATATCACTGTTATCTGCAGGCACTGGAAGGACAGATCGTTCTGGTAACACACCGTACTGTAGAAACATATACTTTGATGGCAGATAAGAACCACTTGGCAGATTTTTTCTGCCCATTTTGCTATGTTCTGTAAAACCTCAGACGCTATTTGGTCTTAGACTTTCTTTCGTATTTAGGATAGACTTATGTCTGTCCCAAGAATATTTCAATTCGCTTTCTGTATTAGCCCCACTCACATCTGTTGGGAGGCTATTCCATGAATCTACCACCCTTTCTGTGAAGTACTTTCTCACATTTCCCTTTATCTTGCCACTCTCCAGCTTCAGAGAATGACATTTGGTACTAGCACTCCTCTTTCTTTACAATATGCTTCCCTCTTTTACTTTGTTGAATCCCTTTCTGTATTTAAAAGTTTCTATCATATCAACATTTTCCCTTCTATCCTCTAAGCTTTACATATTAAGGTAATTTAGTGTTTCTTGATGAGTCTTATTCTTTATATCATACACCGTTTTAGTAGCCTTTTTTGCACTCTCTAATTTGTTTATGTCCTTCTGGAGATATCGGGGCCTATTCTAGTAGCTCTGAAGTGTGACAAACACCTTTTAAAATGCTCTTTAGAAACAGATTGGCATGCTTTGCTATTCTGTAAGCTCTTCTCGCATGTCCAATCCATGTCTAGAAGGCTTCCTTACAAGCCGTTCCGATCGGTTTGTCAAAGAGCCTCCAACTCACATTTTTGGACACAAACTACAATTCTCGTAGCTCCGTTATGAAAAACGTTTCTAAAAAATATATATCTTTTCATGATTGGCAGTGTGAGTTACATCCAGAGCCTGAAATAGGGGTTTTGCTGATTGAGCAAACTGCAGAAGTCAGACAGGGGATTGAGTTAGCACAACCCCATGTAATTCTGCTTCCAAATCAAGTACAATCCATGCATTTTGGCTGTTAAACCATGTGATTTGTCACTTTTTTTTAGAAGCATTTTAGAAGAAGTGGTTCACAATAGAGAAAATGTTTTTTTCTCACATTTAATTTAGCTAATTCTCAACATGCCAAACCATGTGGTTTGGTAATGAAAACTTTGGATTTACTAGAATACTGTAGATGCCATGTTATCCAGAATTGAAGAAAGTACTCTACATAAGGTCTCACTATAAAGTGGCATCCCCACCCTCCTCTTTCTGCTCCTAATACCTCTCCCTATACAACCTAACACCCTGCTCACTTTCCACATTGCTTTGTTACATTACTTGCCTACTTTAAAGTCTACAGAAAGGATGACTCCCAAGTTCCTTTCCTCTAAAGTAGCTGACATTATAGTGCCATTACTCCTGTATTTCTCCTTTACATTTCTGTGACCCAGGTACATTATTTTGCACTTTTTAGTATTTAATTGAAGTTGACACGCTCTTGATCATTTCTCCAAACTAGTTTAGATGTAACAGTCGTTCACGCACTCACATAGCAAAAAGAAAAGAAAGCAGTGCACGGCCCAGGGAGCCAGGTGATATAAAAATGAAAAATGTATTTCATAATAAACATCACCCAAAGGAGGTGTAGTACCTCCTACACGTTTCGCACAGCAAAGTGCTTATCAAGCGGTTCCCATCACTATGGTAGTGAAGGGGTTTACTCCTCCCACAACCTTTCCGGCAGGCCTAACCACCCACCCTGGGGGTACTACATCCTTCATCCACCCACTCTGCCCCCAATAAACAGGCTATTGAGGTTGAACCCCTTAATTGCCTTAGCGGCTAGCCGCTAAGGTAATGAAGCTGTTTCAATACAAAATGTAATACTAGCGTGTGTAAGCAGGGGGTCTCCGGAGCAGAACCGCATTGATTTGAGTTCTGGGGACCGCCTGCTTCCCGATATACAGGCCCCGGTCACGTGACACGAGAAAATAAAATGCATAGGAGATACTGGCACCCCATAATGGGGCCTGCATCTTGGGAAGCAGGGGGTCCAAGGACATGAAATCACTGCGGTTCTGTTACAGAGACCCCCTGCTCACGTACACTAGTATTACATTTTTTATTAAAAGCCTACGATCGCTAGTGAAATATGTGCAGGGAGAGGCGACTCTCTCTGTGCAGCTCTCTGTGCAGCTGGGCCAGATCATTGCAGATTGCCGGGTGAGCCCTTTAGAGAGAAGCGAACATCACATTGCTGGCTCTTTGCCAGTTTTGGGCATTTTGCTATCGTAGGTATTTGAGGCTTCCTGAATACTGTGATAACAACGCTAAAAAAAACTGGCGAATTAACCGGCCATGGGATTTTTTTTAGTTAGGCTACTAGAATAGGCCCCCAAATGTTTTAGCTTGAACACAAGCTCCAGAAACCTTCTGGATTAGGCAGAAACAGTCTTTCTTTTGTAATTTTGTTTTCATTTGTTACTTTGTATATAAACCATTATTCAACCTCGACAAAGGTTCTATTTATTGGAATGAGCTTTGGTGAAATTAATTTGCAATAAACTTACACTGTTCCTTGCATTATTTGGTGTGAATAATGCCGACAGTAAACGTTTACTCAATATTAAGAAAATGGTTTATACAGGACAGCACAGCCCTTTTTGTGTTTTGTGTATGTTAAGGATTCCGGATAGATCCAGGTTGGGTTGAGCCCAAGGAGGAAACTCCAAACTCAGGGGAAGTACCCCCCTCAGGAAGGTAGTATACTCCTGTTTTCTTCTAAATTTAAACACACCTATTTGAGAGCACCCAGGCATCTTTCTCTTTATACAGGATAAAGTTATTATTAAATTAGACAAAAAACAGAGTACAGAAATAACCAAATTATAACATAATAAATCATAAACAAAATACTAAAATGTTTTATGTATAATTTTTTTTTTAAGCATTTGAAAAAAAAGAGAGAGAATGAGAGAGAGAATGAGAGAGAGAATGAGAGAGAGAGAGAGACAGAGAGAGAGAGAATGAGAGAGAGAATGAGAGAGAGAGAATGAGAAAGAGAGAATGAGAGAGAGAATGAGGGAGAGAATGAGGGAGAGAATGAGAGAGAGAATGAGAGAGAGAGAATGAGAGAGAGAATGAGAGACAGAATGAGAGAGAGAATGAGAGAGAGAATGAGAAAATGAATGAGAACGAGCATAAGGGTTGAAAATAATGCCTCACTTTTCACATCAGTAAATCCCGGTTAATATCCCATTATTTGCTTTTGTTAATACTGTGTTATTATTAATGGATGCTAACTTAGCTTTTTGTCAGGTTAAATAGATTAACTAAGTTTAGTAAATCTAGCCTATGTACAGCTCAACCCCGTTATAACGCGATCCGTTACAACGCGAATCCGCTTATAATGCGATGCAAGCTTGGCTCCCAATTTTTGTATTTATGAATACTTTGCAACACGATTATTGGTATCTTAAATATTTTATTATTCAATGCATACAATTGTACATTATTTATAATGCGATCCGCTTATAACGCGATATGATTCTTTGGACCCCAAGCATAGCGTTATAAGGGGGTCGAGCTGTAATTACAATGTTCTTAAGATCCTTTTTTATGAATGGTGTTATCAGAGAATTCCTCTTTTTGCCCTAAAATGCTTTCAAATCAAAGTTTATCCTACAAAAATAATGGCTGGCTAAATATTTGTACATTCATATTATTGTTATAAACTACAGTATAAGGATGGTTTGGTGTGTATATGTTTTGCATTTCTTTTTATTGCATCCATTGTCTGGGTGACTCTCAGAATGATTCTATTAAGTTGTGTGAAAATGGGGTTGTAGAGGAATCCCCTATTTTCAGGAAAATTTTAGCTGGGTATCTATTTGGCTCTTTCTCCTGCGCTGTCTATTTTATACACATACAGAGTTTATATGTACTGCATGTCTATTGTGTTTCAGCAGATCCTGTTTAGAGATGTGCAAATGTCATTAAATATACTTTGTGAATTTTTTTAACTTCTCCACATTTTTGACATTATTATCTTTTACCAATTATTTCCCGAATTTTGTGAAAAAGGCAGTATTTAAAAGGTCATGGTTTGAAAACGTTAGCAAAAAATATACACATCTAATCCTGTGGTATCTGAGATTTTTACTCAACTTTACAGACCTTTTTGTGTGGCTGGAATGGAAGCTGACATCTTGTGACATATATGTAGTTGTCGGTATGTTTTTGAACATAAGTATTTTGCAATTATTTTATTTTATGAGGACAGAAGTAGTAGAATATAGAAGAGTGGAGGCAGTAGAAGTTCTTGTGATACTGTGTTATTGTTCAGATAATAAATAACTTTACCCAACACATTGAAGATGGCTGTTAGAGATGCATAATGAACAGGGACATGTTTGTCAGATTATTAGCTGCATATCATACTGTCAAATATCATATTCTATTAAAAATGTTCAAAGTGCCTGAGGATTACAATTGAGTTAGAATTAAAAATAACACTGCATGAGAACTGAAGGTGTTTTGTAGTTCATTCATTCTCAGTCATCATCCCTACAAATATCCCTAATTGCCCCCTCAGTTCTGCCCATGACATTTACCTCTACTCCTGTCTTATTACCTCCTCACACTCCTGCCTACAAGTCTTCTCCCATGCTGCCCAATCTCTCTGGAATTCCCTACCACACCCGATCAGACTCTCTCCTGGCTTTCAGACATTCAGAAACTCTATATACAGTACCGACACACTTTATCCGAGTGTGGTCGGTACCGCAAGCCGGGAAATCTCCCGGCTTGCTAGTGGCCGCCCCTCGGCGTGCCGCGCGTCATAGACGCGCGGTCACGCGTCATCGGGAGCGTGCGCCCCCTGCACGCGCGTCCAGGGGCTCCCCGAGGGAGCCCTGGTGTCCCGCGATCGGGGGACCCGGCGGACCCGGCAGCGGTAGGGAGAGCGCCCCGATCGGAGGGCGCTCTTCCGCTGCTTCGGCGCGCGCCCGTCACTCTCGGGCGCGCGCCAGGCTACTGCTGCGGCAGAGAACGGGCAAATGCTCGAATAAACTCTGCCGCAGCAGTAGACTCACATTTTTATGGAAGCCTACCTGGCATACTCCTAACATCCACCCACCAACCCTATTGGTACCAGCGATGCAGCTGACCAAAACTCCATGCTATCTAACACCTGCTAACATCTACACCCACAAACCTTAATGGATCCAAGAGTGCGGCGGTACAATACTCCATCCTGAAGCATACTCCACACCCACAATGAGCAGCCACTTTATTATTATCCCTTATTCCATCTAGATTGTTAGCTGTGAGGAGCAGGACCCTCATTACCTCATGTATCTGTTTGCGCATGTCTTGCCTTACTTGTATGTCATTCATTGTATGTAATTGATGATATTCTGTCACACTGTACCGCACTGCAGAATGTGTTTTATTTACATACAAAGAATAATAATAATAAAAATAATACAGCAATATGCCAAATAAATAAACATAGCAAGGATGTTGACCCAGGGAGCAATCTTACTGCCATTACTGGAAAGGAATTTATTTTCCCTTTATGAGATATCAGTGGGTAATGTTTCACTGGGATTTTCTGTTTTCCTTCCTCTGGATCAATATACTGTATATACAAATATAGAGTTTGTATCTCTGTTGTTTAACATATGTTAAATTTGGACACAAAAGAGGTTGAGAAGGAGGGGAGGAGGAGAAGGGAGGGAGACGAGGAGCAGAAGGGGGAAGGGGAGAGGAGAAGGAGAAGAGGGAGGAGAAGGGGGAGAAGAGGATAATTGGGGAGGAAAGGGTGGAGATGGGAGGGGGGATAAGACAGGGGAGAATACCGATGTGGAGGGAGAGAGAGCGGGGGAGAGAGGGAGGAGAGGGGAGAGATATATGGGTAGAGTGGAGATGGAGAGGGGGAGAAGGACAGGGAGAGGAAGAGGAGGGTAAGCAGAGAGGGAGAGAGGGGGAGAGGAAGATAGGGGAAAGAGGGAGTAAGGGAGAGTTGGAAGTGGGAGAGAGGGGGAGCATTAAGGGGTGAGGGAGAGAGGAGGACGAGAGGAGGGAGAGAGGGGGATAGGCTGTAGATAGAGTGCGAAGTGAAGGGGCAAGGAGAGCTAGATGAAGAAAGAGAGAGAGAGGGGGTAAGGAGCAAGATATGTGGAAGGAGTGATAGTGAGGGTGAGGAGAGAGGGGGTGCGAGAAAGGGGGAGAGGGTGAGAGGGGTGGAGGGGAAATAGAGGGGGAAGCAGGAAGAGAGGAGTGGGAAAAATGGAAGGGGAGTGGAGGGAGAGAGATGGTAGGAGAGAGATGAGAGGGGGGGAAGAGAGATGGGGAAGGAAAAAGAGAGATGGGGATAGAGAGAGAGATGGGGGAATGATATGGGGTTGGGAAGGGGAGAGGTGAAGTGGGAGAGATGAGAAGACCCTACCTGCTGTATTGGAGAATTAATGGGGTATCTTAGAGGCCTGTGGAATGAGCCTGTAGAGTTGCCTGCTGGAGTTTGCCCATGGAGGTGCCAGTCAGGGGTGCCTCACTTCCACCGGCCTACAGCATTCTGCCTCAGTCATATTCCTTGCAGGTCCCCTCTAAAACATTCTCCAGAAGGCCTCCTCTATGCATCAATTCAGGACACATCAATTCAGGACACATTAGGGGGGGACAACATGCATTCTGCTGTCCACCCCTGTCAGCGGCCCTGAGTGGAATTATGAATGGGGATGTAGTGACGCATTCAACAAAGCTTTTAAAAATTCCATTAAAATACCTCTCCTTGTGATACAAAATCTGTGAGCTACTTGTTAAAGTTCCCGTGTGGGTTTTTATGCCCATCTTGGTGGACTATGAGTTTCTTTAAAGGGTTGATTGCCTTAGGGGGTTAACTGTGTGGGTTCACTCAGGTTACTCCCTTCCCCACTATGTGATTTATGATGGCAATGTAAGGGTATACACTTTATAGCGGCCTTTATGTTCTAGAAATAGATTATTCAGCGTCCTAACTAGGGTCCTCCCTGTGACTTCTGTATGTAGGTTTGTGTGTTTAGGAATACATATTAAGATGTATCTTGCCATAATTTATTGTTGTCTAGTTAGTAACCTGCCCCTTCTAAGATAATGCCTGTAAAAAGAACAGGGAACCTAATTTTGTGTGTGAGATACCAATTGAGATGTCAATATAAAGAGACCTTGCTCAAACTTGAAAAATGCAGTGTGAAAGGATGTGTGCCACCCAGGAGGTTATTACAGTAGGATACAAAAAAAATAATAATACAAGAATGTACTAAAAAATTAATCCCTTAATAGTACACAACAGCCAAAATGTATATCAAGTAATAATAATACAGTACAGGCAGTCCTCGTTTTACAACGCTTCACTTTACAACGAATGGCTTATCCAACGCTGTGCAATGCATACCTATGTTCATTTTTAATTCGCCAAAACGGCTTATCCAACGCTCTTACGACGCTTTGCAACGTTGTGTATGTGTATATATATATACACATACACATAAACAACGTTGCAAAGCGTCGTAAGAGCGTATATATAATATTATATTATATAATATTATATTATACTATATAATATATTATTTATTATGTTATATTATATATATAATACAGTATATAAACTATATATTGATGTGTGTGCTGCATATCTTATTGCCTGCATAAAATATTTGGTGTATTTTAGTGTTAAAAATGCCTTCAGGAACGGAACCTTTCATTCAAACAGTGTTTCTATGGGAAAATGTGTTTCGCTTTACAACGTTTCGCTATCCAACGCCAATTTGAGTAACGCATTGTGTCGGATAACCGAGGACTGCCTGTATTAATATTAAAATCTTCAAACTTTAATCAGCAAAATTAAAATAAAGATGAAATGCAGGATGAACAAAGTATTCTAAGTAAAATTAATACTAATAAAAGTGTACAGTCTTATTCTGGTATCCCAGGTAGTGGGCAATAGACTAATTCACAATATAAATATGTATAGTTAAATGTATAAATACATGTATACACACTGATTAATTAGGTGAAGGGGAGAGGAGGGATGGCTCTTGCGACAGTCTATGAATATTTTTAGAGGTGCCTGGGGCTAATTATGGATCAAAAACCCTAACTTGCTGAAACAATAACAGAGCCCCTGTAGACTAGCAGTCTTTCAAATTGGATAATGACTTATTTAAAATATGACCTTTATTGGGTATAATAATATACGTGGACAAATTAAACATACAAACAAAAGTGAATGACAACAACGCTGTTAATAATAGAGAGTGAATGTATGCCACAAATATTGTCATAAACCCCTGGTGGACAGTGGTATGATTAGCCAGGCAGGGCTGTGTTGCCCTCTACTGGTTTTCTAGCCAGTATACTGCACACTGGGATAGAATGAACAAATTAACACCTAAGTGAACTACAGTGCGCTGTTCTGAATTGGGGTTGGAACTATACCTTTTAGACAAATCCTAATGGATCAATTAAAAATTACATATAGGTGTATGTATACATAAATTATACAAATAAATATAAAAAATAAAATTAAAAAGAAGAAAAACAGATATTCTAAAATATCATGAAATCCACTGATACTGTAGATATACCCTTAAAAAAGATAATGTATTGCAGCAGCATGCACTTGACTTAAAAAATAAATAGTCAGTATATATACTCCACACAATCCATACAGAGATAAGACAGGGTGAATCTGTTTTTTTTTTACACCAATCCACAGTGTCCTCCTGAACTATGAGTGCTACCCCAATTCTAGGATAACCAATCCATGTAGAATAACCTCCAAATGTAAAGAAACAACATATGGGGCGCAGACATAGAGAATAAAATATAAATCACAATTTATTAAAACAAAATAAATGATTGTTCACTCATAAGTATTGTGGATGCTTTTTTATTGCCTGCAGCTGGAGTCCCTATTTAACCAGATGCCAAATAACTGGTGCTTTCCCTCTGCTTCAGTAACCTTCTTTGCGCCTGGGTCCTATGGGCTGTGGGCACACTTTGTTGTTAATCAGGGTGGTGTCAGCTTATTGGTGCATGTGGTGGCCCTGTTTGTCCACAGGGGTCATTCCTGTGCTCCAATTCAACTCCCTGTTTCTTCAGCTACATCCCGGTCATCCAGTGACAGAAACGGAAGTAAAGTCTTCTCCCGGATGCAAGGATTCCCCTCAGGCGCTAAGGTGCTGCATGTTACCGCCACAGGTGTTGTCAGTTTAGTTATCACGGTATTCAGAAAGACTCTAAGCATTTTATAAGAATAAAAAACATAAGAAATGTACTCACAATATGTACATCAAATGTAGACACATAAAGGTATCTTTTGCGGCGTGGTGAGAGTCTGGTCTTTCTGTGTAAAGCCTCCTCGGTCTGTCCGTGGTAACCGGCGTCTGACGTCACATCCTTCTGAGACGGACTGCTTCCGGTACAGCGGAGGACAGGAACGAGTGGTATGCGGATGGTAAGGCGGCACGAAAGGACTCTTCAGCCAAGATCTTTGAGCAGGAACGGTCGCATGCAGTGTACAGGCTTAGCTCTACGCGTTTCGCTGATCTCACAGTCAGCTTCCTCAGAAGCAATATCAAGATGTTTTTTATTCTTATAAACCTGTGCCAATTGGTCCATACTATGGTCTTCCTTTGATATTTCTTACATGACCACAACTCTGAACAAGAACATATCCAATCCTGCTTTCCTGATCACTGCTGATTCTTCATTATCCTGCTAAACGCTGACTCTTCACTTACTTCTTGTAAGTAGAAGATTCATACGAGCCAAGATTTTAATAAGTCATCATTGTGTGATTTTATTACACTATTATTGTGTTTCTTTTTTGGGGTGTTCCTGAAAATCGCTCCCTTCACATTTTGGATATTTACATATACATGTCATTGTTTATATATACGCATGCTATAATTGAGTGTTAGCAACCAGTTTACAATTATACGAACTATACAATTGTAAGTAAATATAATATATACAGATATAGATCAATTGCAATCAATGCCTAACAATTGAGTAAATCTTGATGTGCCACAGATACTCACCGTCAAACAGCATCACAAATGTTACAAGAATTCAGAAATTTGCTCTCCTGTTTTTTGGATTATACTGTAGATATGTCCAGAAACAAAGTAATTTTGTCTTACATTTTATTGTATATCTAAAGCCAGGACATTAAGCAGGATAAAAATGAATTTGTGGCAAGAGATTGAACTTTCTGTGGTGGCAATCAGGTCCGAACTTATGACAACTACAGAAAAAGGTTTGTTGATATTAAGAGAAATCTGAAGGATAAATTCAGTAGCATCCATTTAAATGCCTCAACCACTGGAGGAGGACCTCCTGCCCCCAATCTAAGGCTGACTGAGATGGAAAAGCAGATGAGTGAAAAACTTGAGCCCATCTTGGTTGACGGCTTGCCTGGGGATAGGGATATCAGTGTCTAACTACTCCCCGTTTCCCCCACGTCAGTACTTTTACTGAACATAAGTAAACGTTTTCACTTTACATATGGCAAAATCATAATGAAAAGTACACTATCATTACTGTTAAATTAATTTTTATTCTGCTCACATCATCTATGAACTCATGACATCCTTACAAATGCGGTAGCAATGTATGTGAAATTAGTACATATACTTAATAATGTGAGTCTACATAAACACTATTACACACCCCTTCAAACGTATCTGCATTGACAGAGTATATAATAGTATTAACATAGTATTTAAAAGTTGGTTATGTCTAAAAAAAAAGTTTTTTAAATACAATTCATATGTAGCAGACAGAGCTGCTGCTGATCAGATAAAAAGTCACAAATATATAATTAGTTCTTAATGAATTGTATAGTCTTAATTAGTCATATTACAGGTAAAGTTATGTTAACATACATGCACTAAATTATCCACAATCTTCTCTTGCATCACAGGTGGCAACCCCTGCATCACAGGTGCAACCACCATTACCTCATCAAGGTGAGGCCATAAATGTCTAAGAATATTGTGTGGCACCTTCTGTGCCACAACTATCGATTCACTTGACCATGGGACAGTTGCAGGTGTGACTGACATCGCCAGAGTTGTTATCTCCACACAAATTATACATCTGATGTTTCAGTCACCTATAAATTGTGTTGTTGAAGTGTCAAATAACATCATTCCTTGTGAGATCATACAAATATTTGTTGGTCTTCAGCATGGCAGACTGAATAGGTACTGCTTCAATGGCCTAAAAGTTGTCATGACCAAATGTTCAGCACCCATTTAATTAATGTGGAGTCTAAGGTCATCATTGAAGTTGTTGCAATGCCTGATGATTTCATTCTCACTAACAATGGACTATGTGACCGCAGATTTTATGTGTCAATCAATTAATGCTGTCCTCGTTTATCCCATCACTTGGATTACAAACTGCCTTGTCTGCTTCATCAAGTTTCTTTGTGATCCAGAGAGTCCAGGATACCGACATGTTGGATCAACACATTCCCAACCTGCTCGTTGCACCAGGAGCATTTGGCATCAACAGCACCAATGACATTCCACCATCTCTCTACCCCACTGGTCTCTGCTCCCTAGCCCCTGCAGCACGGAGAAGAGAGTCCTCCTTGAGACCCTCCCGTATGTTGACTGCGAGATTGTGACGCAGTGCAATGTTGTGCATAAAGCAGCAACACATCACTATATCAGAAACCTTTTCAGACGAGTACTGTAGGGCACAACCAGCTCTATCCAGACATCTGAACTGGCTTTTCAACAGTCCAAATGTCTGCTCAAAAAACGATTGAGTGGATATGTGTGCCATATTATAACATCTCTCTGCAGGGGTTTGGGGCTTACCCAGTGGGGTTAGGAGCCACGGTCGGATACCATATCCTGAATCACCTGTAATACAGCTGAATAAACTATTTATTCACATCTTACAATGTAGTTATGTATAGAAGTATTTATTTTTTATTGGCCTCAAACATTGAATAGTTGAACAAGAACAATGTAATATCAGATGTGACATGTTTTGCAGCATATAAGAGGTTCATCCAACATGCAGATATCAGTGTTTGATACATTAATTCAGAATGTCAGTGTGCCAAATGACATCCATAGTATATGCATGAATAATTGGCAAGATTAAATGGTTTCTTCAGCTGGTAATGGTAATGGTTTCTTCAGTTATGCAGAATATTCTGCCTGACATTACAGCGGCATTGTGGGAAAAAAGGTGTGTGTGTCTCTATATATGCGATTAACTGTATTGACATGAACATTTCTATGAGAAAGTACATTTAAAACATAACAACAAGTAGCTTATCCAATGTTTAACAGTAGATCTGAGTATACCAAACTATATAAAGTATATTTAGTAGTAATATTACTATTATTTCTAAAAACCATATA
Organism: Ascaphus truei; assembly: GCF_040206685.1. Lineage (NCBI taxonomy): Eukaryota > Metazoa > Chordata > Amphibia > Anura > Ascaphidae > Ascaphus > Ascaphus truei. Next base: position 111,722,692 of record NC_134487.1, read on the forward strand.
CATGAAACAAACGTGATTTCCCACTTAATTATATTATATGTACTTACCCACCAGCCAACCATTGCCAAAAATACCCACCTCAAATGCATGATAGACTGAGGGAATCGTGGCAGGAACCAGGAAATGTGGACCCCGCCGCCTACTATGCCCACAGTTGTCTGAAAAGATGCAGAACCATGAAAATGTAATGAGCTCAGCATTATAATAAGGCAAAGGGACTGCACGACCTCTGCCTGTAAAGGGCTTTATATCTTCTCTTAGCTCTTCATAAAGAGCCAAGATTGCTGCTAAACTCAAGCAATAACGGATTATTATTTCAGCCTCCGTCAGCCCCTCCAAATGTGTTAGTTCATGATATAACATTTGGCGGGGCACCACCTCTCCCCTCTCTCTCCTCTCCCCTAGCCTCTCCCTCTCCTGTCCTCTCCATCAACTCTTCTTTCCCTCACCTCCTCTCTTCTCTCTCTCCTGTCTCTCCTCCAAAGCCACGGTTCTCCTTCTCATCATACTGTAATCTGTCAAAACACTCTCTCCGTCTCTGCATCCACCATGTCTCCCACAAAGTAAGTATGACATTTTCTTGATTTAAGTAGTATGTTAGGAAGCCACCTGACTTCAAATAATGACAGCTGTTAATAAAAAAATATTTAAAACAATATCCTCCATGTGTGTTTAGAACCAATGTATATCAGTTGTGTAGGATACTCTAATCGTTATAACCTGATATTTATTGAACATGGCACGTACCTATTCATAAACTTTGGTTTGACAAAGAAAATCACATGTTTCTAATGCCATGATTTGTCACGTACCAAACAGTAACACATTTCTGTGGCAATAAGCGGTTAGTGATAATTGTTAGTCAATCTTGGAAGCATGTTGACCTGAAATTTCCCCCACCCCAAAATCTTTAAATGTAAAAAGTCACAAAGAGTGAAGGATTGATTGAAATGGCAATCCAGTAATTGTATTGTAGGAATACTGCAATTGTTGATCGATGACAGAAGAAAAAAATTATTGATTAGGTTACCCATTTATGTTAAATGTCAAAATGTATGTCACCATTGAGGTCATATGTCACCACTTTCACAATGATTAGCTTTATATGTTAAGCTGCAGTTCAAGTTGCCGTTTATTTATTTATAAATTTATTTCCATTCAATTTGTGCATCAATACAATCTACACACTAACAAGTGATTAGCTAAAATGCAGATCTATCTGTTCTTCTGTAATAGATCTCTTTGCTTGGGTTTATGTAATTAAATGTTATTGCTAACACAATGCAAAGTTGTGTGTGGAAGATCATGTGACTAGGCAGTTATTAGATATAATTGGTGCACTGCAAGTGAGAGGGAAGAGCTCAAGAGCCACAGCCTGTCAGAAGGGGAAGGGAAAGGGGGTGGGACTTTCTAAAAAATTTCACTAGAATCCAAAATGCCTGTTAAATGAGAATAAATAAAACATGTACTTCAATATATTTTAAATAATTATTTTTATTTTGAAATGCTACAAGTATATTGTCATTGTACAGAACTGATTTACTGTATTTGAAAAAACAAACATGTAGGACATTGCTTCAACAGCAGCTTTAGGAACTCCCGACCACACTATCCACCGACCCTACTGAATGGAAACCTTCATCTACCCCCTATATAACCCTAATTTGACAACTGATATTTAACTTCTTCATAACGTAAGCGGTGACACAATATGGTCCGAAAGCTGAATGGTTATATTTATTTGAACCCCTACTTTTCAAGACCACGGACTCACAACTAGAAAGCAATACAGTACGTGTCAGCTCCAAAGACTCCCGGCTTAAATCGTTTCTATAAAACAGCCATGTTTTTTCTAAGTCCCTCTCTCACCACCTTCTCACTAGCTTTCGACAACTTTTTCTGGCGAGACGAATTTGGGATAAAATCGCCATTCTAAAGACTTTGCGGCAAGTGTGGGCTACAGACAAAAATTGTGATAAAATGCTTTCGCCGCCCACTTATCGAGGGTTTCTGAATAGCTGCAGCTATTTTTGGATGATAACTGCTAAAAAAAACCTCAATAAGTGGGTTATCCAGGCTACTTGTATAGGCCCCTACATCTTTGCTGATTACACTAAATTGTGTAAGGTAGTAGAATCCGAGCAGGATGTAATTTCTCTCCAGTAGGAATTGAAGAGACTGAAAATTTGGGCAGGTTGTGTTGACATAATTGAATAATTCATCAGTACACATATCGATCCAATGACCGCATGTACCCCTTTGCTGTATCAGGTTAGCCATTATGGCAGAATATCAATGTAGCCTTATTTGAAGTAACAATGCTGAGCCTAGATTATGCCGGTTATGATAAAGATATACACCAGAATCAAGTAGGTGTGAGAAGGGCTAAATATCACCCATATGTGGCGATTCACGGCGGTATTTGTTCTCAATATCTTCAGAGATAAATACTGTCACCATATCTCTGATATTATTAACTAAATAACCATATTTGTAGTAATCAGCAAGCAATTATTACTCGATGGCTCACGGACCACAATATAGGTCCACTATGTACATATCCCCAAGTAGCTTTAATACTAACTCAGAACAAGGGTCTGAGAAGGAAAGGGGATAGCCCACAATTATAAATAAGTGATCAACCCTCAGAGGATCATATGTGTGATCAGAAACAGCACATAAGGGGTTACTGCAGTAATATACAACTATGTAGGGCTCAGGGACCGTACCATATGTCCACTAAGTGTACAGTATACCCTGCGGACAACCTTAACACCTATTAATATAGAGGGTCCAAGGGAGTAAAGATGGTTGCGTACAGAAACCAATTAACACTAAAAGGATGATGGTGGTGTTTGGAACTACACTTGCCACTGGTTCAGAAATCCTCTACAAGCGGAGGGAGCCCTTAGGACCACTGATACTGGTGCAGCGACACCAGCTAAAGACGCGGGCATATATGAGGTAACCCTGGGGGTACTGAGATGGCTGCACATGGTCTGCAGTGTAGCGGATATTGAATCTAGTTTCTGACCCATTGTAGCTAGATGGGTGCCCAGAAGCTGGCCCTGATGGGTAACAGCATTTGCTACCTCTGCGGGGTTCAATTAGCCACTTACCTATTCAGTTGCCCGGTCGATCCATGGATGCAAGTATGAACAGAATCTAAAGGGTCAATGTATAAGGGATCTGTCTGAACATCCAGGAAGTGACATCATCTGGTCTGAAACTGCCATGGCCATCCTGCTTCCTGGAAAATCATGCCCATACTCCTCTGACAGCAAATCAGACTCTCTTTGGCAGCAGCTACCTCTGGCCTTAAATAGTATGAAGTAGCTACTAATGTTTGCTTGTGCAAAGTACTGGTTATCTTTTCCTCTCTGATCTCTCCCTTGCCTTTGTGTTGCCAGCTGCCTGTATTGATATTGGAACTGAATCAGACTACTCCTTGCAAGCCGCCTGACTCGACCTCTGAACCAGACCTGACTACCATTTGCCTACCGCCTACCTCGCCCTAAGAACCGGACCTGACTACCCTTTTCCTGCCGCCTTCCTTGACCCTGGAACGTACCTGATTTCCCCTGAATCCCAGGCCTCTGATCCCAGGCCAAAGTCAGTGTACTACTCCCTACCTCTGCCCTGCGGGTCCATATCCTATTTTGCAGTAAGCAACATTCCACATTGCACGAGCCACACAATGGACCCCGCAGAGGTAGCAAACGCTGTTACCCATCAGGGCCAGCTTCTGGGCACCCATCTAGCTACACTGGATCAGAAACTAGATTCAATATCCGCTACACTGCAGACCATGTGCAGACATCTCAGTACACCCAGGGTGACGTCATATATGCCCACGCCTTTAGCTAGTGATGCTGCACCAGTATCATTGGTCCTAAGGGAGCATCGGATCCCTACTCCTGTCCGCTATGGAGGGCTCCCCTCAGCTTGCAGAGGATTCCTGAACCAGTGTCAAGTGCAGTTCCACACACAACCATCATCCTTTTCTACCCACTGATCTCAAGTGGCATATACAGCCGCGGCCCCTTTTATTCTCCATCTCCGAATTTTTCCGGGATTTTTTTCCAAATGCCACGCACTTCATTGCACTTCACTGCACTTCACTGCACTTCACCACGTTCATGCCGCATTCTGACCGCATTATACCACATTCACACCCGCGGTTGATGCGTGGTTGATGTGTTTATTGATAATGGTTCGGATTTAATTGGTTGCAATTTTTCGCGTATCCGCCAGATGGCATATATTCATGAATTGTAATGCGCATGCGCTTCAGTAATGTGTCGACTTGCAGGGGTTTAAAAAAATACCACAGTGGTCCATTGTAAATTGGCCTTGGGACTGAAGGAAGAAGTTACAATAATGTATCAATTTAGGCTTTTCATATTAAAAAAAGACAAGCACAGTTTCTGTTCTGTTTATTGTCCTGAGAGTCCCGCCATGAGTGCACAACTGCAGTCCGTGTTCTAAAAACCCGACAGAACGTATGCTTATTTAATATGGGCCGCGATCAATGCAACAGATGATAAGATGGCAACAGTTGTTCAAATTTATCAGTATTTTATCGAAAACTATGAATTTTACAAATTTCCGCCAGATGCTCATGTGTGGAAGCGTGCAATAAGGAAAAAGTTATGTAGCGATCCATGTTTTTTTCGTGTTGATCGCAATGTTATTGTAGGGTATTAGTGTGTATCACCAGGTTTTTCTATGATCATGGAGACTGCAAAAGTCGAAAGGTCATCTTTAAACCAACTAAGAAACGTCAGTCGCTGGCAAGCAATGCAACAGCGACAGCGGCAGCTTCCAATAACGGTCCGACCGTCATTGAAAACCTGGTGACCGGCAACCCTTGCTGTCTGTCCCCGCCCGGATACCTGCAGCCTGAGCTGGATTTCGCGTACAGATTCGAGCAAGCTTGCATGTACCTAAGAGATTTCCAGCCTCATCAGCTGACTACAGGTGTAGTTGTCCCGCTGTCACCTGTCAACGACGTGTATGATCAAGAATACGGGACTGGCAGTGGCTCGGCGCCAGCTGATTGGGAAAATCTATGGTGAGTAATGTTGCCGTATTTTATTGTGTTTTTTTTTATTTTGAAAATATCAATATCAATGCGATTCAAAAGTCAAGCGATTCTCCTGTAACCAATATCATTGGCTGAGCAGCTTCTACAGTAGATACTGCACAATTGGTGAAAAGCTAGGCGCATGCGCATTGGAACCTTCTTGAAACGCATATGCGTGTCATCACATCGAAGGTAGGCGCATGCACATGTGAACAGGAGACACCCCCCCGAGAAAATTATTGGTGGGACTGACTGTGGGAACTTCTTTAGGGGACTGACTGACCATTACAGTAAAACTTTTACTTTTTTTTGTTCCTCAGAAAAGAAAACTTTGTCATCTCATGCGGAAAACGGCAAATGGAGGGATTTCGATGGATTATATCGCTTTGTGTTACAATGCCTGCACATTGCTGAATCTGATTTAAAAAAACGGAGTCTACAGTTTAGTGGCCGTTGTTATTGATTAGGATAGAATACTGTAACTGAGAGCTTCATAGAAAACCGGAAACAGTATGCTGTTGTTTTCAGACCGTATACAATACTTTTTTTATATATACTGTATATTAAACCCGAAAAAATAAAAAGTATGCATTTATTCTACATGTATTCCAGTACATATGTTTATTCTATACCCGTACAGCATGTATTGTTGTAATACTCTTGTGATGTACAGTACTGAGCATGCCTACAGTATGCCTGGACAGTACTGTACAGTATGTTCTACAAACACTGTATTTTGTTACAGTATAAAAGGAGACAATGGAACAATTTAAAACAAATCAACATTTTCTTTTGTTGGTGGAGTAAGTACAAAAACATTTATTTACAAATAGAATTTAAAAACATTTTGAGTACAGCAATTCAAAACATCAAAAGGTGTATGGTTTACTGCTAGTGAAAACATTTATGTACAGAAAGTCAAAACATTAACAGTCAGTCAGGCCTGCACAACTCCAGTCCTCGAGGGCCGCAAACAGGCCCGGTTTTCAGGATAACCTTGAAAACCGGACCTGTTTGCGGCCCTCGGGAACTGGAATTGTGCAGATCTTGTGTACAGTAAGGAAAAACATTTCTTTATTAATACAAGTTAAAACACGCAACATCTCCTTTATTAAAGTACAGAAAGTCAAAACATTTCCAAAAACATTTACAAAAAATAAACAACAGTTGAACAGTCACGCAAATTCGATCCCCACCAGATTGTCCTTCCATGGCCGATGCCTTGTATGGCTCAAAATGCCATTAATGGAGACCCGAATTATTTTCATTAAAGGATCTGTAATTGAAAAATAGCGCCGCAATTCCACCACAATAGTCCTTCTTAAATTTTAAGGAAGCGCCCTTTTTTCGCAATTTCCTTAGTAGCTCACATTGTAGGCCCACCCGCTGTACACCAAGAAGGACACGTGGTGCTTAAAAATTAACATGGCATACTTCTGTGGTAAACCAGCACTCATTACCCTATACTTCTCCCTGAGTGCCGGTGGCACTCGCGCAGGATGATGTCGGGCAACGTATCGATGCAAGCGTATGTAGGTTGGGTTCTGGAAGCGGGTGTTCGTCTGTGAGCGGGTGTGCTTGTGGCGGCGGGCGAGGGTAGGTTGTCTGAGAGGAAGCTTTCCTCCTGTCTTGGTCACCGTGTTGTCTCCTGGCGTGGTCTTGACGGGGTTGTCATGTTATCCTCCTCCTCAACGGCATACATGTACATAAATTCTTCTGGTGGAGGGGGTGCGCTTGGTGTTGGAAGGCGGTCGAAGGTCCCATCATAACATCCATGTCACCCTCCTGCTCCGGCGTCAGGGATACAGGGGCATGAACACTGAGCAAATTATGTATCCCCGCTATGTCAGTCTCTATCTTCTCCATCCGTCGAGCCATCTTCTCCATCCGTTGATCCATCTTCTCCATCCGTTGATCCATCTTCTGCATCCGTTGATCCATATTTAGCATGGTCTCTAAAAGCAGATCTATCTTTACCAGCACAGTAAAGTTCCCGGGGATATCCACACTTAACCCATTCAGCATGCGGTCTAATGAGCTGGTTCTTGTGCATGGCGTGCTGTGAACATCTGGGTGGATGGGTGCTATGGAGGATGAGATGGGGGTTCCATGGAGAGAAGCGGCAGCGTCGTCGAAGAAGGATGGAGGAGGTGACCTGTGGATTTCCAGGCGAGAAGCTGCAGAGTCGTCTAAGCGTAATGGAGAAATTGACCCGTGGATTTTAGGGGCACCAGCGGCAGTGTCGTTGAAGAGCAGTGCCGAAGATGGGCTGTGGGTTTCAGGGAGAGCGGCGGCAGCGTCGTGGATGAGTAGTGGAGAAGATGGGCCGTGAAAGCGGCGGCAGAGTCGTTGAAACATAAACGAGGAAGTGGCCTGCGGGTTCGATGGGTTGGCTGCCATTTGTTTTGCGTTATGTGTACATCACCGAATTTCTTCCTGACATAATAAGGCTTATGTGTATTAAAACCATTAGCCTTTGGGGTCAGCAGAAGGTTTTCTTTATTGGCCTTAGCCTGTTGCTTTGACCTTGGCTTGGAAACAGCTGCCGCCTTTCGCTTTTTCTGTGTGACAGGCACGGCACAGGCGAGTGGCTTCTTGCGTCCGTAGAATCGGGGTTGATCCATGGAAGCAGATGGCACAATGCAGTATCTGGACAAGGGCATGTTCAGATACAGATCATCGAGTGGGAGGCTATGCAAAGTGTGTAACCTTTAATGCATGGCGACGAGGTACAGGTGTCGAAAGTGGGCGTACTCTAATGTGAGTCATTAACGTATAAATACACCATCCATTTTGTGGATTCACTGCACATTGAATACACATCGACTAAACATCGAATATACATTCTTGTGTTTGTATTTCTTTCTACTCGCAGCAATGCCTGTTAAAAAGATTTCAAAGGATCTCAGCATGAGAATTAAGGAGATGTACACGAGCGGACACCGAATTGCAGATATCCAACGCTGGTTAGCTGATTTTGGCCTCGTTGTGCCATCAAGCACCCATCTAGCTACACTGGATCAGAAACTAGATTCAATATCCGCTACACTGCATACCATGTGCAGCCATCTCAGTACCCCCAGGGTGACCTCATATATGCCCACGCCTTTAGCTAGTGACGCTGCACCAGTATCAGTGGTCCTAAGGGAGCATCGGATCCCTACTCCTGTCCGCTATGGAGGGCTCCCCTCAGAAAGCAGAGGAGTCCTGAACCAGTGCCAAGTGCAGTTCCACACACAACCATCATCCTTTTCTACCCACTGATCTCAAGTGGCATATATCTTCTCACTCCTCACGGAGGAAGCATTAGCTAGGACGTCACCTCTTTTTTTGTGGTGAGCACCCATTACCATAAGTTGGATACTTACGAGGAGTAATTGTAGCAATTATACATCACTATTGCAACAATTATACCGTCTTTAACCACAACTATTTCTGATTAACCACAGAAGGGCAAAGTACACTGAGTCCAATAACCTGATAATCAGCAAAACCTTTTAACATTCACGCTTTATCATCAAGGGAATTCTCATGTGTGGTTGGTAAGATATCACCACACAGTTTGGTTGTAGTTATTATTACACAATCATAACCCTTCATTTTAATAGTTGGAATTTGTCTCCCAATAAAATTGATTTTTAGTTTTACATCATCATTCCATCTTCACATTATTTTGGTAGAGTGCTCTCACTAGTCGGGTTTATTTTCTCTTTGCCTCATACATATATCTACCCGGATTGTAGCACCACCTATTGCACTTCATCAGTTTCGAGCTGTTGCGAGGGTTTCCCCATCCCCACTCCCTATACTACACCTCTCACTCTCTCATTTTCTCTCTCAATCTCTCTCTCATCACTATTTTTCTCGAATTTCTCTTTTTCTCTAGCATTCTCTCTCATCTCTCAATTTCTTATCTTGCATTCGCTCTCATCTCTAATTCTCTTATACTCATCCTTTCTCTCATTCTCTCAAACTGTATCCCTCTCTCGCATCCTCTCTCATCTTTTCATTCTCATCTCACATCCTCTCTCTTATCCCTTACCTCTCTCTCTGATCCTCTCTCATTCATCCTCTCTCTTTCTCTCTCTCAACCATCATCCTCTCTCTGTCATCCTGTCTCTCGCACAGTAAATGTATGGTTAAATAGAATATTGCACAATACACAGTATATGGTTACATTGGAAAGCTGAGATGAATGTATTCAAGTAGCTTTTAATTATTTATATCATATGCTTGTATTATTTTAATATATTATAATGATTACATTATTTAATTATCTTGATATTTCACTATTGTCTCTGTATATGCATTTGAGTGTACTATTATATTCATACTGTATGTTGTATTGTTGATAAATATTAATGAGTTATGATTCCACTACTAATAATGGCACGAAAGAAAAGTGGAGGCCATTCTGTGTTACACATCAAGGATATTTAAACTCAATTGTTAGTATATGCACACTACTTACATGATGAAGGGGCCTTTTGCCCCAAAATGTGGTGCTTTCTTTCTGCAATAAAACGTTTTGTGTGTATCAGTTTGACATTGAGAAAGTTTTGTTTCCCAGTGCAACAAAGACACCATTAATTGATTCTATAGTGTTACCAGGGAGAAGTTGGATTTTCTCACAATGTTTCCTGTTTCCACTGAACTGCATGAATCAAGTAAATATGACTGTCTCTACATTCTGATTTTTTTGTTACCACATAACTGAGGCATATTCGTTTTGCACAGTACTCACTGTGCCTTGTTAATCTAGAAAATTCACAATTCCCATAATATCTGATTTTTTTTTTTTTAGAAAGTTGGTAAAACTTGACCACTTGAAACCAATCATATGCTATTCAGTAAGACCAAATGCGGCACCACAGGATACATTAGCGCCTATTTACTTGAATATGTCTTCTGACGTCAGAAGCTGTCATATGTAATGGTACTACTTTGTGAATATGGGCCTAAATAGCTAAAATACTACAGTGGCGGCCGACCTGAGTCTAAGTCGGCTAGATCCGCGGCTTTAAGATTATCCCGGTTAGGTGCGATTTTCTGTTTGTTTCGCCTGGAGTGAACTGCGTTATTTTAGCGCTCGTGATTTTAGCATTTTATTCTCGCCATCTGCAATACTGCAATGCCATGTAAAAACTCAGAGGGGCGTTTGTGAGCTGTTGTCTTGGAAGTCTAATACCTTTGCGGTTCAACCTACGTCAGTACACAGTCTGTGTGTGTGCGTGCAGTAATTGTAAATTTGCATATTTAAAGTATACATGCATTTGCAGTGCTGTGCTGCTGTACAGTGTGTCTCATTTGAAAATTGTTGAAATGCATAGGCGTGTACTGTACTGTAACAATGTCACATTTCGGCATATACAGCGCTCTCCCCTCGCTCAGGATAATTAACTGCACTGCAGGGTATTTTAACTTCTTATCTTCTCTACAATGCAGTACATCTCTCCCACACCATTCCTTTGAATGTGTGTCTGTTTCAATCACATTCTTGCTTGACAGCAGGTGATTACTACGCATGCGCCTGTTACTTTGCCGACCACTGCTTGCTTGCTTGCTTTTTTTTTTATTGTAATTTTTTTTCTCCACAAGCCTGCAAAAACCATCTTACTGCATTACGATATTCAATCTGTGCTGTAGCTTTTGACTGCGACCCTGTGTGTTTGACTGAACATGGCTGATTTGTGTGCTTTTTATGTACTGTATTTGGAGATGTATTATTATGATGAACTGTCTTTTGAAATTAAAGTATGTCTTTATCTTTAAACTTCATGCAGCTGTACCCTGTAGCCCCCTCCCCCACTGAGTCGTTAATTTTCTGAATCTTGCCATTGTGTTCTTAATCCGTCCATAGCCGATCTACAAAGCCTCATTGCGCCTGCGTGTAATCCATTTTGAGATGGGAGCTAGCTGCTTACTGCGCATGACTCACCCAACCCCCCCCTCTCCACAGAGTCGTTCATTTTCTGAATATTGACATTGTGTTCTTAATCCGTCCATAGCCGAGCTACAAAGCCTCACTGCGCCTGCGTGTAATCCTTTTTGAGATGGGAGCTAGCTGCTTACTGCGCATGACTCACCCAACCCCCCCTCTCCACAGAGTCGTTCATTTTCTGAACCTTGACATTGTGTTCTTAATCCGTCCATAGCCGAGCTACAAAGCCTCACTGCGCCTACGTGTAATCCTTTTTGAGATGGGAGCTAACTGCTTACTGCGCATGGCTCACCCAACCCCCCTCCACAGAGTCGTTAATTTTCTGAATCTTGACATTGTGTTGTTAATCTGTCCATAGCCGAGCTACAAAGCCTCACTGCGCCTGCATGTAATTCTTTTTGAGATGGGAACTTTGAGGCTTTATTTACGGCAACGCTTTGGAAAATCCCTTCACGAATTTTATTTGCACAGAGCATCACCTCTCTATGCGCCTGTGTTTAATCCTCTTTCGGATGGGAGCTAGTTTATTCCTGCTCATGCGCCTGTATCTTCACCCACCACTGCTTGCTTGAGTGCCCCCAATTTTTTTTTTTTAATTATGATTTTTTAACTGTTATTTTATCCACAAGCCTGCAAAAACAATCTTGATAATACGATATTCAATCTGTGCGTTTGCCTGCACATGGTTGATTTGTGTGCTTTTTATGTACTGTATTTGGGGGTGTAGGGATCAAATTACAGTATTATGATGAACTGCCTTTTGAAATTACTGTACTGTACACTACTCTATGTAATTTCTTTGAACTTCTGCACAACTAATCCTTCATCCCTCCCCCACGCACACACAAACTCTTATCGACAGACACCTCCACATTCATTAATTTTCTGAAGTTAGTCATTGTGTTTTTTATCCGTCCCTAGCCGAGCGTCAATCGCCTCACTGCGCCTGCTTGTACTCTAATCCTCTTTGAGATGGGAGCTTGCTGCTTACTGAGCATGAGTCACCCAACCCTCCTCCACAGAGTCGTTAGTTTTCTGAATATTGCCATTTTGTTCTTAATCCGTCCATAGCTGAGCTACAAAGCCTCACTGCGCCTGCGTGTAATCATCTTTGAGATGGGAGCAAGCTGATTAATGCACATTACTCACAACACCCCCCCCCCCCAACCCTTTGAGGCTTTGTTTACGGTAACGCTTTGGAAAATCCCTTCTCGAATTTGAAATGTAAATCTGATTTGCACAGCATTGTGAGAATTGAGAGTTAAAAAAAAACATTAACTGATTCATGAAGTTTCATTCTTTTTCATTGGTGTACTGTGGGTGTGGGGGGCAGGGGGGTAGGTGTTGTCAATGATTATGATTAGCAGAAATGTAAATAAATATTTATTTTATTTTATCAGGAACCAAAAAATACAAATAATACATAATGCAGTCTTTATTAAGTTATTCTGGCAGATTGAAATAGGATAAACATTTAGAAAACATTTGTAAAACATGGATAAACATGAATAATGCACATTTATAAGAATATTATTTAATAATATATACTGTAATGTATAATATATATATATATATATATATATATATATATATATATATAAAAATAGAATTTACCAGATTGAAGTCCGGAAAAAACGAGACAGCACACAGTCTTAGTGATTCCAATGCAGATGTAATCAAAGTAACATGGCACCACCTCCAACGTTTCGGTACACTCAACGTGACCTTCCTCAGGGACGTGCAATAAGTGAATGCTAATCCACCACCTTATATACCCAAACAAATCAAAATGAAATCAAACTCACCCGTGTAGGCGCAACATTGCCCGCGAAACCGCGCCGCTGTGACACGCATACATCCGCTGGAACGCATCGCCATCTTGGATTTACACAAACCTCCCTTTAAACTACGGTGGCCTCAATGGTCTGACCAGGCATAATCGCACATGCGCGGACTCATCCTATCTCTCTGTGTCGTGACCCGCAACACGCTGCTGAAACGCATCACTATATTGCCTCTCAGCCTAATGCATAGTTAGCCCAACTACGGTGGCCCGCATAGTGCATAGTTTATCTATAATGGCGGTTCGCGCATGCGCGAACATGCCCAAGCAGCTCAATGTGCAGAATGTATACATATAGCGCAAGCATAGTGTTACTCAAGAGCTAACCCTATTATGTGCATAACAGCACCCATATGAGGATGTGTCCTTACAGATCTGATTGAGGATCTATAATTATAAATGCCAGAACTTCATAAAGCAAGGCACCTAGCCGATAGAGCCATGTGGGGGGGCTACAAAATGTGATCGCATTAAAGCAGATTTGCATGTGTTGAAATATATGCTTGATCTTATTTACAGAGGGACCCGCTCCAGCATAAGGACGCAAAACGCTCACAGCAACCATACAAAAACCAATATATTAAACAACAAACATGTGATATGATGTGTGCATCACTGTACAATATATTGTTATCCATGTCCCACTATAATAAATACTATTACTACAATGACTAAAATTAGTCTAAAATCGAAAACCAGATACCATGTTTGGTCACACATATTTCTTCCTAAATAGAGTGACCAATGGGCTTTTAATATATATGCCCAATGAGACAACATCTAGTTTATACACATGTCTATCCGGAATCACCATTCATACTGTGATCCTTTGACTATGTCCTAGAGCCAGCTTATAACAGGCCTTATTTACACGACATATCACGTATTTAGAAGTCTCATATATACCATGTAGTATCTATGATCTCGAAGCAGGACATGGAACCAACATGATGCACACACCAACACCCTAAAGTGAACAAGTGAAAATAACAATACATGGGCACATATGGAAATAACACATAAGGACATAATGCAGAAATATTATGAAATGAACATTGACACAAAAAGACACATAATTACAGGACAAGAAATGATTCCTCAGCAAAACGAAGTGTCATAGTCCTGACTTCTTTTATAGGAAACATCCCAATGAAAAATCTTCGTTTAGGCCAAAAGGGGCCACAGTTTTTAATTCAAAGATGTGCCTCGCTTCGCTTTGCAATAGCAATCTATTTCTATCACCCCCTCGTGTGAGCACTTTGACCTGTGAAATAGGCATGCATCTGAATGTTGCCAATGAATGTTTAAAATCCCTAAAATGTTTGGCAACAGGGAGGCATTTAAACTCTAAATCCTTGGCGTCTGCAGATAATGCTTTGCGAATTGTTGAACGATGGATAGCTATACGTTCTTTAAGCATACGCACTGTCTTCCCAATGTAAAGTAACCCACATGGACATTTAATCAAATATATAACAAATTTTGATTCACAATTCAGATGTTGATGAATCTTGATTTTAGTCCCATTATGTGGATGACAGTAGAACGATGCCACCTGCATATATTGGCAATTCGTGCAACCCTTGCACCTGTAGGCCCCAGGTTTTTGGGTTAACCAAGTTTTGTCCTTGCTATATTTGTCAGCAGGATCTGCTTGCGTGATCATGTCCCCAACTGACGGACCACGACGAAAACAAAACAAGGGGGGTTCACGGAAGAATTTTCCTATTTTATCATCATTGGCTAGTATATGCCAATTATCTCTAATGCCACGTTGTATGCATGGGGACGCAGTGCTAAATGTGCTTATGACATTAAATCTTGAACTTTTTGATTGATCGCCCAGTTCGATGTTAGTACGATCTGAGTTCTCCCCTCTAATCACACGATCTAGTGCATCTTTGACGTCGACTGGACTATAGCCTCGCTCTAGGAACCTGCTAGCCATGTTGATAAGTGCAGGTTCCAACTCATTGTGATCACTGGTGATTCGTTTCACCCGTAGAAGTTGTGAATACGGAAGCCCCTTTTTCAACGGGGCCGGATGGTGGCTTGTGGCATAAAGCAATGTATTTTTGTCAGTGTCTTTCTGGTACAGCCTTGTGGCCAATTTGTCGCCAGCTTTGTATACCATCGTGTCCAAGAATGGAATTTCTAGATCACTGTAACACAGCGTAAAACGTATCTTTGATGGAATATCGTTAAGACGGTTAACAAAGTCCTGTAATTCCACAGAAGAGCCACTCCAAATAATAAAAATATCATCAATGTAGCGTAAAAACTTTCTGATGTAGTGTGCATTGGGCGCATCGCATAAGATGTGGGTTTGCTCATACATGTCCATGTAAAGGTTCGCATATGATGGAGCCATGTTTGAGCCCATGGCTGTCCCACTGAGCTGGAGATAGTATGCATTTTCAAACCTAAAGAAATTTTTGTTTAGGATGACTTCTATCAGGAGTAGTAAAAATTCAGACGGTGGTCCAGTCTGCAAAGTATTTGTTATCAACTTTCTCCTGATAGCCTCCAACCCCTCTTCATGCGGAATATTCGTATAGAGGCTTGCTACGTCGAGGGTAGCCAATATGCACCCAGCTGGATTAAATGCTAGATCGTTAATATGCTCCATGAAGTTGGTAGTGTCTTTGACAAACGTGGCCATACCCGCCACCAGCGGTTGTAGATAAAAGTCAACATATTGTGAAATCGGATGGCATAGTGATGTCCGAGCCGAGATAATAGGTCGACCTGGTGGGTGTGTGGTAGATTTGTGAATCTTAGGGATCGTGTACATGACAGGTATTTTTGGATGCTGTTGCATAAGGAAACCACCAGTGTCCTCCGAGATCCATCCATTGGATATACCCATTTGAATTATGGCATCAATTTCCCCTTTGTACGCCGCAGTAGGATCCTTACCCAATTGTTTGTACGTCTCAGTGTCTCCCAGTTGGCGCAACACTTCTTCTCTATAATAGAGGTAGTCCAAAATGACGATTCCGCCGCCTTTATCAGCGGCCCGAATGATGATGTTCTTGTTATTTCTCAAAGATTTTACCGCCAATCTTTCTTCATTCGTCATATTGAAGAAGCTGGTCTTTTGTGTCTTAATCTTGCTTCTTGTGGCTTTGCCTAAAAGGTTCATAAATGTTGCAATACTGGGATTAGACACCTGTGGATCAAACATACTGCGTGGCCTGAAATGGGATCTCGCATATTCAGGTGCTAGGTTAGCTTCTGATTTTGAAAAGAAGTCCTTGAGTTTGAGGTGTCTATTCAATTTAAAGAGGTCCACTTCCCACTTAAACGGGTCTTGCTTATATGTTGGCACAAAGCCAAGACCTTTATGTAAAACATTTAACTCCGCTGGCGAGAGGGTATATTTGGAAAGATTAAAAATTACCGTTTCCTGGGCTGCTGTTTTGGACCTCTCCCCCTGTTTGGGTAGCGCTCCGGATATCTTCGTCTTTCGGCCTCCTCGCCTGATTTTCCTCCGGCATCTCCGGCTCCTATAGGCGGTTTGGCTCTCCCATCCGGGCCTTGTCCTAAAAAAGAAGAAGGTTCTGCAGACATGGTATCACTGAATGTGTCCGCGGCGTCAGAGAAGTCCGTATCGCTGGTGTTGTACCCAGGCTTTCTGTATCCCCCTCGTCTTCGGCGGGACTGGCCCCTCTGTTGACCTTGCGCACCTGTGGGTAGATCACTTAGCCCCAGCAACCATCTGTATACCTTACGATCTTTGTAATCTGATTCAACAATCTTGAGTTTCTCTCTCTTATATTTAATAAGATTGTTTCTGTATGTGTCTATGGAGGACTGTATTTTGTCCGTCCAATTTGTGGAGGTGTCTGTCTCTAAAGTTGTTCCATGTTTGGTGTAAATGGTATCAATCTCTTTTTTAATCTTGATGATTTCCTTGCTTGATTGATCAATTACAAGAATGACCAAATCAAATGCACATTTGTTTAAAATTGCAATCCATCTCTTACAGAACTCTGGATCAGTTCTCCCTATAGTGGGCTGGTTTTTTATTCTGAACCCACGGGGTAGCAATTTTTCTTTGTGATAATGCGACAACGTCACACCGTGCAGATAGTAATCAACTTCCCTCTTTTTTAATTTAATCAGGTCATTGTACACGTCACTCGCTCTTTCTGGTCCCAAAACTGATTCAAAGGATTCCGTATAGCGGATGCTGGAAATCTCTGCCTCGCTAAAACTAGCTGACTCAGAGATGGCCGAAAAAACCCCAAACGTGTCTGCAAATTCCTCCATGTTTTTTCCTTACGTGGATAAAATCAACATTCAATTATGATAAGACTCTTAGAAATAAAGCATCCACGGAATTGGCCAAAAACGCCGTGGGCCACACATTTTAACCCCTCATAGGGTACTTGGTATCCTTTTGCTGGCAGGTGCCCAACTCATATAGTTACACATGAAGAAATCATCTCAGTTGGCACACTGTAAACATAGATAAAATGCTGATGCTTGCCCCATATGCACATGTAAAAATAGAATTTACCAGATTGAAGTCCGGAAAAAACGAGACAGCACACAGTCTTAGTGATTCCAATGCAGATGTAATCAAAGTAACATGGCACCACCTCCAACGTTTCGGTACACTCAACGTGACCTTCCTCAGGGACGTGCAATAAGTGAATGCTAATCCACCACCTTATATACCCAAACAAATCAAAATGAAATCAAACTCACCCGTGTAGGCGCAACATTGCCCGCGAAACCGCGCCGCTGTGACACGCATACATCCGCTGGAACGCATCGCCATCTTGGATTTACACAAACCTCCCTTTAAACTACGGTGGCCTCAATGGTCTGACCAGGCATAATCGCACATGCGCGGACTCATCCTATCTCTCTGTGTCGTGACCCGCAACACGCTGCTGAAACGCATCACCATATTGCCTCTCAGCCTAATGCATAGTTAGCCCAACTACGGTGGCCCGCATAGTGCATAGTTTATCTATAATGGCGGTTCGCGCATGCGCGAACATGCCCAAGCAGCTCAATGTGCAGAATGTATACATATAGCGCAAGCATAGTGTTACTCAAGAGCTAACCCTATTATGTGCATAACAGCACCCATATGAGGATGTGCCTTTACAGATCGGGCCGCTGATAAAGGCGGCGGAATCGTCATTTTGGACTACCTCTATTATAGAGAAGAAGTGTTGCGCCAACTGGGAGACACTGAGACGTACAAACAATTGGGTAAGGATCCTACTGCGGCGTACAAAGGGGAAATTGATGCCATAATTCAAATGGGTATATCCAATGGATGGATCTCGGAGGACACTGGTGGTTTCCTTATGCAACAGCATCCAAAAATACCTGTCATGTACACGATCCCTAAGATTCACAAATCTACCACACACCCACCAGGTCGACCTATTATCTCGGCTCGGACATCACTATGCCATCCGATTTCACAATATGTTGACTTTTATCTACAACCGCTGGTGGCGGGTATGGCCACGTTTGTCAAAGACACTACCAACTTCATGGAGCATATTAACGATCTAGCATTTAATCCAGCTGGGTGCATATTGGCTACCCTCGACGTAGCAAGCCTCTATACGAATATTCCGCATGAAGAGGGGTTGGAGGCTATCAGGAGAAAGTTGATAACAAATACTTTGCAGACTGGACCACCGTCTGAATTTTTACTACTCCTGATAGAAGTCATCCTAAACAAAAATTTCTTTAGGTTTGAAAATGCATACTATCTCCAGCTCAGTGGGACAGCCATGGGCTCAAACATGGCTCCATCATATGCGAACCTTTACATGGACATGTATGAGCAAACCCACATCTTATGCGATGCGCCCAATGCACACTACATCAGAAAGTTTTTACGCTACATTGATGATATTTTTATTATTTGGAGTGGCTCTTCTGTGGAATTACAGGACTTTGTTAACCGTCTTAACGATATTCCATCAAAGATACGTTTTACGCTGTGTTACAGTGATCTAGAAATTCCATTCTTGGACACGATGGTATACAAAGCTGGCGACAAATTGGCCACAAGGCTGTACCAGAAAGACACTGACAAAAATACATTGCTTTATGCCACAAGCCACCATCCGGCCCCGTTGAAAAAGGGGCTTCCGTATTCACAACTTCTACGGGTGAAACGAATCACCAGTGATCACAATGAGTTGGAACCTGCACTTATCAACATGGCTAGCAGGTTCCTAGAGCGAGGCTATAGTCCGGTCGACGTCAAAGATGCACTAGATCGTGTGATTAGAGGGGAGAACTCAGATCGTACTAACATCGAACTGGGCGATCAATCAAAAAGTTCAAGATTTAATGTCATAAGCACATTTAGCACTGCGTCCCCATGCATACAACGTGGCATTAGAGATAATTGGCATATACTAGCCAATGATGATAAAATAGGAAAATTCTTCCGTGAACCCCCCTTGTTTTGTTTTCGTCGTGGTCCGTCAGTTGGGGACATGATCACGCAAGCAGATCCTGCTGACAAATATAGCAAGGACAAAACTTGGTTAACCCAAAAACCTGGGGCCTACAGGTGCAAGGGTTGCACGAATTGCGAATATATGCAGGTGGGATCGTTCTACTGTCATCCACATAATGGGACTAAAATCAAGATTCATCAACATCTGAATTGTGAATCAAAATTTGTTATATATTTGATTAAATGTCCATGTGGGTTACTTTACATTGGGAAGACAGTGCGTATGCTTAAAGAACGTATAGCTATCCATCGTTCAACAATTCGCAAAGCATTATCTGCAGACGCCAAGGATTTAGAGTTTAAATGCCTCCCTGTTGCCAAACATTTTAGGGATTTTAAACATTCATTGGCAACATTCAGATGCATGCCTATTTCACAGGTCAAAGTGCTCACACGAGGGGGTGATAGAAATAGATTGCTATTGCAAAGCGAAGCGAGGCACATCTTTGAATTAAAAACTGTGGCCCCTTTTGGCCTAAACGAAGATTTTTCATTGGGATGTTTCCTATAAAAGAAGTCAGGACTATGACACTTCGTTTTGCTGAGGAATCATTTCTTGTCCTGTAATTATGTGTCTTTTTGTGTCAATGTTCATTTCATAATATTTCTGCATTATGTCCTTATGTGTTATTTCCATATGTGCCCATGTATTGTTATTTTCACTTGTTCACTTTAGGGTGTTGGTGTGTGCATCATGTTGGTTCCATGTCCTGCTTCGAGATCATAGATACTACATGGTATATATGAGACTTCTAAATACGTGATATGTCGTGTAAATAAGGCCTGTTATAAGCTGGCTCTAGGACATAGTCAAAGGATCACAGTATGAATGGTGATTCCGGATAGACATGTGTATAAACTAGATGTTGTCTCATTGGGCATATATATTAAAAGCCCATTGGTCACTCTATTTAGGAAGAAATATGTGTGACCAAACATGGTATCTGGTTTTCGATTTTAGACTAATTTTAGTCATTGTAGTAATAGTATTTATTATAGTGGGACATGGATAACAATATATTGTACAGTGATGCACTCCAGCGACACAGTAGACTCGTCAGTGAAGATGCAATCCTGGAAAGTTTCTCCACTGTCGATCCATGCCTGGGCCTGGACTACTCTTTTTATTTTGTTTACGGCCCATATCATGGAGTACGCTCTGTAATGACAAGGAATAAATAATTTTAGCGGTAAAGTACAGTTTCCTAAACAACACTTTTATCTCCTGTACTGTCCAGTACTAACCTCACACGTCCATATTTCCTTCCAATGCTGCGTCTAATCTTCTTTATGCTGGTCACGGATACAGTGAGATTGTGATTTTCCTGCAGAGTGTATTTGACCCTTAATGCACTCTTTTCATCATTCTCCCACTTATTTTGTCCACCAGAAGAGTTGTCTCCCTACAATGTAAAGAAAATAATCCGGTAAGTAAAAATATTAGAGACAGTAGATCAACAGGATACAATATATTGTTCTATTAATATGCAGCAATATAACAAATATATATACTGTTGTAATATAAATATAAAATATATATATACAGTACTGTTGTAATATAAATATACAAAATATACAAAATATATATACTGTTTTAATATAAATATAAATATACAAAATATATATACTGTTGTAATATGAATATAAATATACAAAATATATATACTGTTGTAATATAAATATAAATAGAAAAAATATATATACTGTTGTAATATAAATATAAGTAGAAAAAATATATATACTGTTGTAATATAAATATAAATATACAAAATATATATACTGTTGTAATATAAATATAAATATACAAAATGTATATACTGTTGTAATATAAATATACAAAATATACAAAATATATATACTGTTGTAATATAAATATACAAAATATATATACTGTTGTAATATAAATATAAATATACAAAATATATATACTGTTGTAATATAAATATAAATATACAAAATATATATACTGTTGTAATATAAATATAAATACTGTATACAAAATATATATACTGTTGTAATATAAATATACAAAATATACAAAATATATATATAATGTTGTAATATAAATATAAATATACAAAATATATATACTGTTGTAATATAAATATAAATATACAAAATATACTGTATACAGTATTCTGTTGTAATATAAATCTACAGAAATAACAAAAATATTAGATACAGTACTGTAGATCTACAGTACATTATTTGATATAATTTTTTTTTAAAAGTTGTATAAATATACTTACGCGTTTGTTACCCTTGGTGCCCTTTTGTGTTCTCTGTTTTTTCCGTGTGCATGATAGCTCACGGTGGATGCTGGCACAACAAGGCCAGAAGTAGCTAACCAGCGTTGGATAGCTGCAATTCGGTGTCCGCTCGTGTACATCTCCTTAATTCTCATGCTGAGATCCTTTGAAATCTTTTTAACAGGCATTGCTGCGAGTAGAAAGAAATACAAACACAAGAATGTATATTCGATGTTTAGTCGATGTGTATTCAATGTGCAGTGAGTCCACAAAATGGATGGTGTATTTATACGGTAATGACTCACATTAGAGTACGCCGACTTTCAACACCTGTACCTCGCCGCCATGTATAAAAGGGTACACACTTTGCATAGCCCACCACTCGATGATCTTTATCTGAACTTGCCCTTGTCCAGATACTGCATTATGCCATCGGCTTCCATAGATCAACCACCGATTCTACGGATGCAGGAACCCACTCGCCTCTGCCGTGCCTGTCATGCAGAAAAAGCGAAAGGCGGTTGCCGTTTCCACGTCAAGGCAAAAGCGACAGGCTAAGGCCAATAAAGAAAACCTTCTGCTGACCCCAAAGGCTAAAGGTTTTCATATATGTCAGCCTTATTATGTCAAGAAGAAATACGGTGATGTACTCTCGACGCAAAACGAATGGCAGCCAACCCATCGAACCCGCAGACCACTTCCTCCCATACGCTTCGACGACTCTGCCGCCGCTGTCCCGGAAATCTTCAGCCCGTCTTCTCCACCCCTCGTCCTCGACGCTGCCGCCGCCCTCCCAGAAACCCACAGGCCATCTTATCCAGTTCTATCCGACGACACTGCCGCTGGTGCCTGTGACATCCACGGGTCACTTTCTCCTTTGCTCATAGATGACTCTGCTTCTCGCTCGGAAATCTAAAGGTCACTTTCTCCATCCCTCTTCGATGACGCTGCCGCTTCTCCTCTACCGGATATCCACAGGTCACCTCCTCCACCCTTCTTCGACGGCGCTGCCGCTTCTATCCATGGAACCCCCATCTCATCCTCCATTGCACCCATCCACCCAGATGTCCACACGCCATGCACAAGAAGCAGCTCGTTAGACCGGATGCTGCATGGGATAACTGTGGATATCCCCGGGAACTCTATTGTGCTGGCAAAGATAGATTTGCTTCTGGAGACCATGCTAAATGTGGAGCAACGGATGCTACATATGGATCAACGGATGCTACATATGGATCAACGGATGCAACATATGGATCAACGGATGGATCGACAGATGGTGAAGATAGAGGCTGACATAGCGGGTATACATCATTTGCTCGGTGTTCATGCCCCTGTTTCCCCGATGCCGGAGCAGGAGGGTGGCATGGATGTGCTGAATGGGAGCATTGACCCCCTTCCATCACCATGCACACCCCCTCCACCAGAAGATGTAGTGTACATGTATGCCATTGAGGAGGACATGACAACCCCGTCAAGACCACGCCAGGAGACAACATGGTAACCAAGACCGGAGGAAAGCTTCCTCCCAGACAACCTACCATCGCCTGTCGCCTCAAGCACACCCTCTCCCAGAAGACCTACATTCGCTCGCATCGATACGGTGCCCGACGTCACCCTGTGCTATCTGCCACCGGTGCTCAGGGAGAAGTATAGGGTGATGAGTGCTGGTACACCCCACAAGTATGCCTTGTTACTTTTTAAGCACCATGTGCCCTACTCTTTGTACTGCGACTGGGCCTTCAGAGTGAACTACGAAGGAAAACGCGTAAAAAAGGCGCTTCCTGCCAATTTAAGAAAGACCATTCTGGGGGAATTGCGGCGCTTTTATACAATTACAGATCCTGTAATGAAAGGCGTTCGAGACTGCATTAATGGCGTTTTGCGCCATGCAAGTAATCGGCCATGGACGGACAATGTGGTGGACTTTCTGGTTTAATCACGGGTACTGTAAGACCATACTGTTGTGCTGAACTGTACTGTACATGTTTTGACCTGCTGTACTTAAATAAAGGAGATTTTGTTGTGTGTTTTAACTTGTATTTATACAGAAATGTTTTAACTTGCTGTACACACACACACACACAGGACCTGCACAATTCCAGTCCCGGAAGGGCTGCAAACAGACCCGGTTTTCAAGGTTGTCCTGAAAACCGTGCCTGTTTGCTGCCCTCGAGGACTGTAGTGGTGCAGGCCTGACTGACTGTTTTGCACACCATCCCACTGTACTGTATATGTTTCTTTAATAAAGGAGTACATGTTTTGACCTGCTGTACTTAAATAAAGGAGATGTTGTTGTGTGTTTTTTAACTTGTATTTATACAGAAATGTTTTAACTTGCTGTACACACACACAGGACCTGCACAATTCCAGTCCCGGAGGGCCGCAAACAGGCACGGTTTTCAAAGGTTACCATGAAAACCGGGCCTGTTTGCTGCCCTTGAGGACTGTACTGGTGTAGACTGTTTTGCACACCATCCCACTGTATATGTTTTGACTTGCCGTTCTTTAATAAAGGAGATGTTGCGTTTTTTTATATTTTATGAATAACTAATTTTTTTTAAAACATGTGACTGTAAACCATACTGACTGACTGTAATTTTTTTTACTTTCTATACATAAATGTTTTCACTACTGTAGCAAAATACAGTTTTTCTAGAATGTACACTACTGTCTAGGCATACTGTACTGTATACTGTAGGCATGCTCAGTACAAGAGTATTAAAAAAAATAGAAGACACATACAGTACGGTACTGTATGTACTGGCACTGTATAGAAGACACTTACTGTATGTACAGTACTGTAATACATGTAGAATAAATGCATAGTTTAATTTTTTCAGGTTTATTACACAGTATACTGTATATAAAAAAGTATTGTATACTGTACGGCCGGAAAACATCAGCATACTGTTTCAGGTACCGAATTCTATCCTAATCAATAACAACGGCCACTAAACTGTAGACTCCGGTAGGTGGGTTTTTAAATCCGATTCAGCAATGTGCAGGCATTGTTACACAAAGCGATATTATCCATCGAAATCCCTCCATTAGCCGTTTTCTTTTCTGAGGAAAAACAAAAAGAAAAGTTTTACTGTAATTGTCAGCCCCCTAAAGAAGTTCCCAGCTAGTCCCACCAATAATTTTCTCGGGGGGTATCTCCTGTTCACATGCGCATGCGCCTACCGTCGATGTAATGACATGCATATGCGTTTCAAGAAGGTTCCAATGCGCATGCGCCTAGCATTACACCAATTGTTCAGTATCTGCAGCACAGTACTGGAGAAGCCGCTCAGCCAATAATATTGCTTACAGGAGAATCGCTTGACTTTTGAATCGCGCCGATATTGATACTGTATTGTCAAAATAAAAAAAACACAGAAAATAATATGGCAACAATACTCACCATAGAATTTCCCATTCAGCTGGTGCCGGCGCTGAGCCACTGCCAGTCCAGTGTTCTTGATCATCCACGTCGATAGTTTGCAGCGGGACTAGTACACCTGTAGTGAGCTGATGAGGCTGGAATTTGCCCACGAAATCCGGCTCAGGCTTGCTGGATAGACAGCAAGTGTTGTCACTGACGGTGGGACCATTATTGGAAGCCGGTGCTGGTGCTGGTGCATTGCTTGGCAGCGACTGTCGTTTCTTAGTTGGTTTTAACACGACCTTTCGCCTTTTGCCGTCTGCATGATCATAGATACAGGAAAAAGCCGGTGATACACACCATTACCCTCCAACAAATTGTGGCTCAATATGATATAAACAGGGATCGCTACATAACCTTTTCCTTATTGCACGCTTCCACGTATGAGGAGCTGGCGAAAATTTGTAAAAGTCATAGTTTTCGATAAAATACTGTTGCCATCTTATCATCTGTTGCATTAATCGTGGCCCATATCAAATACGCGTAACTTCTGTCCCGTTTTTGGAAAACGGGCTGCACTTGAACACTCATGGCGACGGCTCTCTGGAGAATACTGTAACAGAAACTGGTCTTTGTCTTTATTTAATATGAAAAGCCTAAATTGCTACATTTTTGCAACCTCTTCCTTCAGTCTCAATACCAATTTACAATAGCACACTGTGGTATCTTTTTTAAACGAAACACCTGCAAGTCCACACATTACTGAAGCGCATGCGCATTACAATTCATGCATATCTGCCATCTGGTGGACACGCGAAGAATTGCAACCTATTAAATCCGAACCATTCTCAATAAACGCATCAACCCCGCGTCAACCGCGCATGACCCGCGCATGACCCGTGGCTGAGAACGCAAAATGAATGCGGCATGCTCCCGGTGAAGTGCGTCGCATTCCAGGAAAAAGCCAGGGAAAAAACGGCGATGTGTTAGAATAAAATGAGCCGCAGCAGTATAACAGATGTGACAGTTGAATATAAATGTTTCATATGTCATATAATCTTAAAGGCCAAAACATATATTATAAAACCTTTCAATTTTGAGACTGAATATAAGAACATACATAATGTAAGTAAAAGCTAAGGGATGCCTTAACACTTGCACTCTTCTTAGATTTCAAATAAATGTCATTGCAATGATATTATGTCAAAATGATCAGTCCGTTTGATGAACTAGAATATTTCTGATGGCTCTTTATTAAGCGAATAAGAGTGATTTGTGTAATATATTCACATTAGATTCTTTAATATTGTCTCTTTTGGTCAATCCCAGCAAATAATTAATGGATAAAATCACTGGCATGTATCTTTTTCCAATTAGTTTCAGTCTACTAATCAACATTATAATTGATTTCAGTGTATTTATTTCATTAAAATAGTGGGCAAAGCATTATACCCTATTGCATAAATATAAAATACACCTACTATAAATTAAACTATTTCTTTTCTCATTTTACAGTACGGTATGTATATTTATAATATTGCAGATGTAAAATCATATGTTTCATGGACTAAAAGTATACAACTTAATAATATTCTTTACAATTCAATTTTTATGCATTAATGATAGTTTCTAATTTTAAAAGCAGAATACCAAATCTGCACCATTATATAGCAATTTGTTTGTAAATCACTGATAAATTGATTTCAAATGTAATAAGTAATAAGAAGATATTTTACACGACAAAGAAATAATACTTATATATAGTATAAAAATAATCTTTTTCAGTTATTGTTAAAAATCTGTAAATAATCTTAAAATAAATTCTGTTGACAATTTAAATATAAAACAGGAAGAATAAAAGTCAGCAAATAGCACTTGTGAAAGTTGAAAAGCATTGAGTGTGACAACAAGGCAGGATACTACGCACAGTGCTACTTGCTGATCGAGAAACTCACCTCCGGTTGTACATCCGGGGATCCAATCCCGAAAGTGTGGAGTGAGATGACGTGAGTCTAGCAGAGTTGTGGGAGAAGAAAACCTGTTCCAATCTGCAGCCGCCAGCATCAATCTGTAGACCAAAATGCCTTGTTTGATCAGACGCCATAGGAGTGTTTTTTACCTACTGTATGATTATTTTATAAAGTCTTTATGTATCATTCTGCACTATCTCTGGCTTTTTATATTACCACATCAAGGTTTTATCCGGTGAATTATGTTCCCTGTCTACTGCTAACCTGTGGAAAATATGTGGTAAACAGCGCAAAGATACCTTTATGAACATAGTGAAAGAATGAAATTTGTGAGTACAAATTTCATTGGATTTGGGAAGAAGGCATTCCCTTAAAATCACCAGACATATTGAACTATTGTTTATATGTTTGTTTTTACACGTACCTGTGCTTCCCTTCTACCTGGACTACTATACTATAGTACTTTGTAGTAACGATAAGTGGTGCTAGTATTGTATTGTATTGAATGTCTTTATTTGTATAGCGCCATTAATGTACATAGCGCTTCACAGTAGTAATACACGTGGTAATCATATAAATAACAAATAATATAAATAACAGGTCATGGGAATAAGTGCTTCAGACATAAACATAACATTTAGGAAGAGGAGTCCCTGCTCCGAGAAGCTTACAATCGAATTGGTATGTAGGAGGAACGTACAGAGACAGTAGGAGGGCATTTTGGTAAGTGCTTCTGCAGGGGGGCAAGCTTTATGTATCATGTGTCTAGTAATATCTACGGTGCTGCTCATATGCTTCTTTAAGCAAGTGTGTCTAAAGGTGGGTCTTAAATGTGGATAGAGAGATGCTAGTCGGGTATTGAGGGGAAGGGCATTCCAGAGGTGTGGGGCTGTCAGTGAGAAAGGTTTAAGTGGGAGAGGGCTTTCGATACAAAGGGGGTATAGAGAAAACATCCTTGAGCAGAACGCAAGAGTCAGGATGGTGCATAGCGAGAAATTAGGGATGAGATGTAAGCAGCGGCAGAAGAGTGTAAAGCTTTAAAAGTGAGGTGGAGAATTGCATGTGTGATACGGGATTTGATAGGAAGCTAGGAGAGCAATTTCAGCAGGGGAGATGTTGAAACAGATTTAGGAAAGTGTAGAGTTATTCAGGCAGCAGCGTTTAGGGATAGATTGTAGGGGAGACCGGTGAGTGGGATGAAGGCCGGACAGCAGGAGGTTACAGTAGTCAAGACGGGAAAGAATGAGGGC